>NC_052323.1:36081736-36089236 GCF_016432855.1 Salvelinus namaycush | reverse complement strand
ACAGGACATATAGAATGGAGACAGGGCCTATAAAATGGATACAGGGTCTATAGAATGGAGACAGGGTCTATAGAATGGAGACAGGGTCTATAGAATGGAGACAGGGTCTATAGAATGGAGACAGGGCCTATAGAATGGAGACAGGGCCTATAGAATGGAGACAGGGTCTATAGAATGGAGACAGGGCCTATAGAATGGAGACAGGGCCTATAGAATGGAGACAGGGCCTATAGAATGGAGACAGGGCCTATAGAATGGAGACAGGGTCTATAGAATGGAGACAGGGTCTATAGAATGGAGACAGGGCCTATAGAATGGAGACAGGGTCTATAGAATGGAGACAGGGTCTATATAATGGAGACAGGGTCTATAGAATGGAGACAGGGTCTATAGAATGGAGACAGGGCCTATAGAATGGAGACAGGGCCTATAGAATGGAGACAGGGCCTATAGAATGGAGACAGGGCCTATAGAATGGAGACAGGGCCTATAGAATGGAGACAGGGCCTATAGAATGGAGACAGGGCCTATAGAATGGAGACAGGGTCTATAGAATGGAGACAGGGCCTATAGAATGGAGACAGGGCCTATAGAATGGAGACAGGGCCTATAGAATGGAGACAGGGCCTATAGAATGGAGACGGCCTATAGAATGGAGACAGGGTCTATATAATGGAGACAGGGTCTATAGAATGGAGACAGGGCCTATAGAATGGAGACAGGGCCTATAGAATGGAGACAGGGCCTATAGAATGGAGACAGGGCCTATAGAATGGAGACAGGGTCTATAGAATGGAGACAGGGCCTATAGAATGGAGACAGGGTCTATAGAATGGAGACAGGGTCTATAGAATGGAGACAGGGCCTATAGAATGGAGACAGGGCCTATAGAATGGAGACAGGGTCTATAGAATGGAGACAGGGCCTATAGAATGGAGACAGGGCCTATAGAATGGAGACAGGGTCTATAGAATGGAGACAGGGTCTACATAATGGAGACAGGGTCTATAGAATGGAGACAGGGTCTATAGAATGGAGACAGGGTCTATAGAATGGAGACAGGGCCTATAGAATGGAGACAGGGCCTATAGAATGGAGACAGGGCCTATAGAATGGAGACAGGGTCTATAGAATGGAGACAGGGCCTATAGAATGGAGACAGGGCCTATAGAATGGAGACAGGGTCTATAGAATGGAGACAGGGCCTATAGAATGGAGACAGGGCCTATAGAATGGAGACAGGGCCTATAGAATGGAGACAGGGCCTATAGAATGGAGACAGGGTCTATATAATGGAGACAGGGTCTATAGAATGGAGACGGGGCCTATAGAATGGAGACAGGGCCTATATAATGGAGACAGGGCCTATAGAATGGAGACAGGGCCTATAGAATGGAGACAGGGCCTATAGAATGGAGACAGGGCCTATAGAATGGAGACAGGGCCTATAGAATGGAGACAGGGTCTATATAATGGAGACAGGGTCTATAGAATGGAGACGGGGCCTATAGAATGGAGACAGGGCCTATATAATGGAGACAGGGCCTATAGAATGGAGACAGGGCCTATAGAATGGAGACAGGGTCTATATAATGGAGACAGGGTCTATAGAATGGAGACAGGGTCTATAGAATGGAGACAGGGCCTATAGAATGGAGACAGGGCCTATAGAATGGAGACAGGGCCTATATAATGGAGACAGGGTCTATAGAATGGAGACAGGTTCTATAGAATGGAGACAGGGTCTATAGAATGGAGACAGGGCCTATAGAATGGAGACAGGGTCTATATAATGGAGACAGGGTCTATAGAATGGAGACAGGGTCTATAGAATGGAGACAGGGCCTATAGAATGGAGACAGGGCCTATAGAATGGAGACAGGGCCTATATAATGGAGACAGGGTCTATAGAATGGAGACAGGTTCTATAGAATGGAGACAGGGTCTATAGAATGGAGACAGGGCCTATAGAATGGATACACCCCTTTGAACTTCTGTTCACATGCTGTTGCGTTACAAAGTGGGATTAAAATAGATCTACACAAAATACTCCATAATGTCAGTGAATAGAAAATTCTACAAATGAAGACAAATTAATACAAATTAAATAACTAAAATATAGTCACTGCATAATATTCCCTTTGTTTTGGCAAGACTAGATGAGTTCAGGAGTATAATTTGGCTTAACAAATCACATAATAAGTTATATGGATTCACTCTGTGTTAAATAATAGGTGTTGACATCATTCTTCAACGACTATTCCTTCCTCTGTCCCACATACATACGACATATTCAACTACAAAGACCAGGGAGCTTTTCAAAAGTTTCACAAAGAAGGGCAGTGATTAGTAGATGGGTAACAATAACAAATGCGACATTGAATATCTCTATATGCATGGTCAAGTTAATAATTATCCTGTGGATTATGTATTTAAACACCCAGACACATCAAAGATGCAGTCGTCCTTCTGAACTGAGCTGCAGGAGAGGAAGGAAACAGCTCTGGGATGTCACCATGAGTCCATTAGTGATTTTAAAACAGCTACCAGAGTTCAATCGTCCTTCTGAACTGAGCTGAAGGACAGTGATGTCACCATGAGGACACTGGTGATTTTAAACTGAGGATGGATCAGCAACATTGTAGTGATTCCACAATAATCACCTAAATGACAGAGTGAAAATAATTATACAAGTATGCAATAAGGCACTAAAGTAATACTGAGAAAAAAACACAGGAAAGATTTTTTTTTTTTTTTTGCCTAAATGCAAAGCCTTATGTTTGGGCCAAATCCAACAGAGCCCTCGGGGTTCTCTATGGTGTAATAGGTCAGAGCGTGACTGGGGGGTTTCTAGGTATTATATTTCTATGTTGGTGTATGTATATGGTTCCCAATTGGAGGCAGCTGATGATCGTTACCTCTAATTGGGGATCATACTTAGTGTGGTCCTTTTCCCACCTGCGTTGTGGGATATTGTTTCGTTTAGTCTTTATGTGCGTTACGTACTGCACGTTCGCTTATTTATTTGTTGTTTGAAGTTTCACCTTAATAAATATGTGGAACTCTACGCACGCTGCGCCTTGGTCCGCTCATTTCTACAACGAACATGACAGATAGAACCCTACACAGAGGGTTTTTAGATAGAACCCTACACAGAGGGGTTTTAGATAGAACCCTACACAGAGGGGTTTTAGATAGAACCCTACACAGAGGGGTTTTAGATAGAACCCTACACAGAGGGTTTTCAGATAGAACCCTACACAGAGGGGTTTTAGATAGAACCCTACACAGAGGGGTTTTAGATAGAACCCTACACAGAGGGGTTTCAGATAGAACCCTACACAGAGGGTTTTTAGATAGAACCCTACACAGAGGGTTTTTAGATAGAACCCTACACAGAGTTTATTTTAGATAGAACCCTACACAGAGGGGTTTCAGATAGAACCCTACACAGAGGGTTTTTAGATAGAACCCTACACAGAGGGTTTTTAGATAGAACCCTACACAGAGTTTATTTTAGATAGAACCCTACACAGAGGGTTTTCAGATAGAATCCTACACAGAGGGGTTTTAGATAGAACCCTACACAGAGGGGTTTTAGATAGAACCCTACACAGAGGGGTTTTAGATAGAACCCTACACAGAGGGGTTTTAGATAGAACCCTACACAGAGGGGTTTTAGATAGAACCCTACACAGAGGGTTTTCAGATAGAACCCTACACAGAGGGGTTTTAGATAGAACCCTACACAGAGGGGTTTCAGATAGAACCATACACAGAGGGTTTTTAGATAGAACCCTACACAGAGGGGTTTTACATAGAACCCTACACAGAGGGGTTTTAGATAGAACCCTACACAGAGGGGTTTTAGATAGAACCCTACACAGAGGGGTTTCAGATAGAACCCTACACAGAGGGGTTTTAGATAGAACCCTACACAGAGGGGTTTTAGATAGAACCCTACACAGAGGGGTTTTAGATAGAACCCTACACAGAGGGTTTTTAGATAGAACCCTACACAGAGGGGTTTTAGATAGAACCCTACACAGAGGGTTTTTAGATAGAACCCTACACAGAGGGGTTTTAGATAGAACCCTACACAGAGGGGTTTTAGATAGAACCCTACACAGAGGGTTTTTAGATAGAACCGAAAATGATTGCTCTATGGGGACAAACCGAAGAACTCCGTATCGTTCAACTTAGCACCTTTTTTTCTCAGAGTGTAGATGGCCATAATCACCATGACTTTGTCAACTGGGACAATATTGATCAATTGATTAATACATTGATTCACTGATGTACCTTCTACAATTGGGCATGTTCAGTCAGGCACACACCTCAGCAAACCATTCTTTGTCATTTACAACATCTGAATCCCCTTGTACAAATATAACGTCAGTAACGTTATTGAATATACACTATACAGACAAAGTATGTGGACACGCCTTGAAATTAGTGGATTCGACTATTTCAGCCACACCCGTTGCTGACAGGTGTATAAAATCTAGCACACCGCCGCGCAATCTCCATAGACAAACATTGGCAGTAGAATGGCCTTACAGAAGAGCTCAGTGACTAGGATGCCATCTTTCCAACAAGTCGGTCCGTCAAATTTCTGCCCTGCTAGAGCTGCCCCGGTCAGCTGTAAGCTCTGTTATTGTGAAGTGGAAACATCTAGGAGAAACAACGGCTCAGCCGCGAAGTGGTAGGCCACACAAGCTAAGAGAACAGTACCGCCAAGTGCTGTCCTCAGTTGCAACACTCACTACCAAACTGTCTCTGGAAGCAACATCAGCACAAGAACTGTTCGTTGGGAGCTTCATGAAATGGGTTTCCATGGCTGAGCAGCCTAAGATCACCATGTGCAATGCCAAGCGTCGGCTGGAGTGATGTAAAGCTCGCCGCCATTGGACTCTGCAGCAGTGGAAATGCGTTCTCTGGAGTGATGAATCACGCTTCACCATCTGGCAGTCCAATAGACAAATCTGGGTTTGGTGGATGCCAGGAGAACGCTACCTGCCCCAATGCATAGTGCCAACTGTAAAGTTTGGTGGAGGAGGAATAATGGTCTGGGGCTGTTTTTCATAGTTCGGGTTAGGCCCCTTAGTTCCAGTGAAGGGAAATCGTAACGCTACAGCATACAATGACATTCTAGATGAATCTATGCTTCCAACTTTGTGGCAACAGTTTGGGGAACGCCCTTTCCTGTTTCAGCATGACAATGCCCCCGTGCACAACGCAAGGTCCATACAGAAATGGTTTGTCGAGATCGGTGTGGAAGAACTTTACTCGCCTGCGCAGAGCCCTGACCTCAACCCCATCGAACACTACGAGCCAGGCCTAATCGCACAACATCAGTGCCCGACCTCATTAATGCCCTTTGTGGCTGAATGAAAGCAAGAGCCCACAGCACTATTCAAACATCTAGTGGAAAGCCTTCCCAGAAAAGTAGAGGCTATTATAGCAGCAAAGGGTACTGCAAACTCCATATTAATGTCCAAGATTTTGAAATGAGATGTTTGACGAGCAGGTGTCCACATACTTTTGGTCATGTTGTGTATCTGTGAGCACATATTTTCCCTGTACATTATATCCATATAATAATGCCCTGCATATAATGGAGACTGCCACTGCCAACCACCAACTTCCATTCATTCATAGTGCCCAATCCACAGTAACCTACAGAATGAACCCATAGTAGCCTACAGAATGAACCAATAGTAGCCTACAGAATGAACCCACAGGAACCTACAGAATGAACCCATAGTAGCCCACAGAATGCACCCACAGTAGCCCACAGATGAACCCATAGTAGTCTGCAGTAGCCTGCAGAATGTACCCAGAGAAGCCTGCAGAATGAACCCTTAGTAGCCTACAGAATGAACCCTTAGCAGCCTACAGAATGAACCCTTAGTAGCCTACAGAATGAACCCTTAGTAGCCTGCAGAATGAACCCTTAGTAGTCTGCAGAATGAACCTTTAGCAGCCTGCAGAATGAACCCTTAGTAGCCTACAGATTAAACCCACAGTAGCCTACAGGATGTACCCACAGTAGCCTACAGAATGAAAACGTAGTAGCCTACAGGATGTACCCACAGTAGCCTACAGAATGACCCAATAGCAGACTGCAGAATGAAACCATAGCAGCCTACAGAATGTACCCACAGTAGCCTGCAGAATGAACCCACAGTAACCTACAGAATGAACCCACAGTAACCTATAGAATGAACCCACAGTAACCTACAGAATGAACCCAAAGTAGCCTACTGAATGAACCAATAGTAGCCTACTGAATGAACCCATAGTAGCCTACAGAATGAACCCAAAGTAGCCTACTGAATGAACCAATAGTAGCCTACTGAATGAACCAATAGTAGCCTACAGAATGAACCCATAGTAGCCTACAGAATGAACCAATAGAAGACTGCGGAATGAACCCATAGCAGCCTACAGAATGAACCCATAGTAGCCTACAGAATGAACCCACAGTAGCCTACAGAATGAACCCACAGTAGCCTACAGAATGAACCAATAGAAGACTGCGGAATGAACCCATAGCAGCCTACAGAATGAACCCATAGTAGCCTACAGAATGAACCCACAGTAGCCTACAGAATGAACCCACAGTAGCCTACAGAATGAACCCACAGTAGCCTACAGAATGAACCAATAGAAGACTGCGGAATGAACCCATAGCAGCCTACAGAATGAACCCATAGTAGCCTACAGAATGAACCCACAGTAGCCTACAGAATGAACCCACAGTAACCTATAGAATGAACCCACAGTAGTCTACAGAATGAACCCACAGTAGCCTACAGAATGAACCCACAGTAGCCTACAGAATGAACCCACAGTAGCCTACAGAATGAACCCACAGTATCCTACAGAATGAACAAATAGCACAAAGAAAATGCCATGTTGGCATTGAGGAATCAATGTGCTTCACTAAAGAAGATCACAAAAAAGACCCACCCATTTTCCAACCAATCAAGGAAAAGTACATTATCTCTGGACATATAGCGTCGCTTCACGAGGCATTCTATATGTCAGCGGTCTCAACGCTCATTGGACGCTGCAGCCATCAAGCAATCTCTGCTGTACACGACTCGCTCGCTTGGCAGGCGCTCGTGATATGCATGCATTACATTGAAGCCATGGATATCACAGGGACCGGATAATCCAAATCAGATTGCTTTCGGTCTAACGTTTCTAAAGGTCGGGTCTTACCGATAAACATGGCTCCCTCTTTAGTCTTCTCCGCGGCCATAGCCATGCCGTCTTTAGCTTTGGACAACCCTTTCATGAACACATCCATCTCGACCCTGGTCCTGGTGCTCTGGTGAGATGCAAAGAACCAAGAATCACCTTCCATGTAGTCTATTGTCAGCCTATAGTCGTATACCCTAGTCATGTGGTAGGCCTAGTACTAGTCACATGCTAACGGCTACCCATATCGACTTCAAATGTTTTTTTTTAAAAACAACACTGTCCATGGTC
>NC_052323.1:36061736-36076736 GCF_016432855.1 Salvelinus namaycush | reverse complement strand
GAGGGATGTGACACCGTTCTATTGGAGGGATGAGACACCGTTCTATTGGAGGGATGAGACACCATTCTATTGGAGGGATGAGACACCATTCTATTGGAGGGATGAGACACCGTTCTATTGGAGGGATGAGACACCATTCTATTGGAGGGATGAGACACCATTCTATTGGAGGGATGAGACACCATTCTATTGGAGGGATGAGACACCGTTCTATTGGAGGGATGAGACACCATTCTATTGGAGGGATGTGACACCATTCTATTGGAGGGATGAGACACCGTTCTATTGGAGGGATGAGACACCATTCTATTGGAGGGATGAGACACCGTTCTATTGGAGGGATGTGACACCGTTCTATTGGAGGGATGAGACACCGTTCTATTGGAGGGATGACACACCGTTCTATTGGAGGGATGAGACACCATTCTATTGGAGGGATGAGACACCATTCTATTGGAGGGATGAGACACCATTCTATTGGAGGGATGTGACACCGTTCTATTGGAAGGATGAGACACTGTTCTATTGGAGTGATGAGACACCGTTCTATTGGAGGGATGACACACCGTTCTATTGGAGGGATGACACACCATTCTATTGGAGGGATGAGACACCATTCTATTGGAGGGATGTGACACCATTCTATTGGAGGGATGAGACACCGTTCTATTGGAGGGATGAGACACCGTTCTATTGGAGGGATAACACACCGTTCTATTAGAGGGATGAGACACCATGTTTTGTTGATGGTGATAGAAAACGATCCAGAAACTCCCAGAAGTGTTCAATTAGGTTGAGATCTGGTGACTGAGACGGCCGTGGCATATGGTTTACATCATTTTCATGCTCATCAAACCGTTCAGTGACCTCTTGTGCTCTGTGGATGGGGGCATTGTCATTATATGGCGGCATAGCCATGGCAGCCCAAAATGACAGCCCCCAGGAACCCCACCTGTGTTGAAAGCACCTGCTTGTGTTTCCTTTATTTTGGCAGTTACCTGTATATGGATCCCTATTGGACAGGGAGACGTAATGTGAACTGCTGCTGAACAGGTTAAAGCTACTGGGAGTCAGTGTGTAACCAAAGCTACTGGGAGTCAGTGTGTAACCAAAGCTACTGGGAGTCAGTGTGTAACCCAAGCTACTGGGAGTCAGTGTGTAACCAAAGCTACTGGGAGTCAGTGTGTAACCAAAGCTACTGGGAGTCAGTGTGTAGCCAAAGCTACTGGGAGTCAGTGTGTAACCAAAGCTACTGGGAGTCAGTGTGTAACCCAAGCTACTGGGAGTCAATGTGTAACCAAAGCTACTGGGACTCAGTGTGTAACCAAAGCTACTGGGAGTCAGTGTGTAACCAAAGCTACTGGGAGTCAGTGTGTAACCAAAGCTACTGGGAGTCAGTGTGTAACCAAAGCTACTGGGAGTCAGTGTGTAACCAAAGCTACTGGGAGTCAGTGTGTAGCCAAAGCTACTGGGAGTCAGTGTGTAACCAAAGCTACTGGGAGTCAGTGTGTAACCAAAGCTACTGGGAGTCAGTGTGTAGCCAAAGCTACTGGGAGTCAGTGTGTAGCCAAAGCTACTGGGAGTCAGTGTGTAACCAAAGCTACTGGGAGTCAGTGTGTAACCAAAGCTACTGGGAGTCAGTGTGTAGCCAAAGCTACTGGGAGTCAGTGTGTAACCAAAGCTACTGGGAGTCAGTGTGTAACCCAAGCCAATTAAGTTACACTCATTACAAGTGTTTTATGTGCAGTGTTTAGTGAATGTAGAGGACGGGTACATTTCTTCCCTAGTCACAGCTGCCATCTAGTGGTACAACTTCAACATTTCTATTTGATAAATTTTTTATTTTACCTTTATTTAACTAGGCAAGTCAGTTAAAGAACAAATTCTTATTTATAATGTCAGCCTACTGGGGAACAGTGGGTTAACTGCCTTGTTCAGGGGAACAGTGGGTTAACTGCCTTGTTCAGGGGAACAGTGGGTTAACTGCCTTGTTCAGGGGAACAGTGGGTTAACTGCCTTGTTCAGGGGAACAGTGGGTTAACTGCCTTGTTCAGGGGAACAGTGGGTTAACTGCCTTGTTCAGGGGAACAGTGGGTTAACTGCCTTGTTCAGGGGAACAGTGGGTTAACTGCCTTGTTCAGGGGAACAGTGGGTTAACTGCCTTGTTCAGGGGAACAGTGGGTTAACTGCCTTGTTCAGGGGAACAGTGGGTTAACTGCCATGTTCACGGGAACAGTGGGTTAACTGCCTTGTTCAGGGGAACAGTGGGTTAACTGCCTTGTTCAGGGGAACAGTGGGTTAACTGCCTTGTTCAGGGGAACAGTGGGTTAACTGCCTTGTTCAGGGGAACAGTGGGTTAACTGCCTTGTTCAGGGGAACAGTGGGTTAACTGCCTTGTTCAGGGGAACAGTGGGTTAACTGCCTTGTTCAGGGGAACAGTGGGTTAACTGCCTTGTTCACGGGAACAGTGGGTTAACTGCCTTGTTCAGGGGAACAGTGGGTTAACTGCCTTGTTCAGGGGAACAGTGGGTTAACTGCCTTGTTCAGGGGAACAGTGGGTTAACTGCCTTGTTCAGGGGAACAGTGGGTTAACTGCCTTGTTCAGGGGAACAGTGGGCTAACTGCCTTGTTCAGGGGAACAGTGGGTTAACTGCCTTGTTCAGGGGAACAGTGGGTTAACTGCCTTGTTCAGGGGAACAGTGGGTTAACTGCCTTGTTCAGGGGAACAGTGGGTTAACTGCCTTGTTCAGGGGAACAGTGGGTTAACTGCCTTGTTCAGGGGAACAGTGGGCTAACTGCCTTGTTCAGGGGAACAGTGGGTTAACTGCCTTGTTCAGGGGAACAGTGGGCTAACTGCCTTGTTCAGGGGAACAGTAGGTTAACTGCCTTGTTCAGGGGAACAGTGGGTTAACTGCCTTGTTCAGGGGAACAGTGGGTTAACTGCCTTGTTCAGGGGAACAGTGGGTTAACTGCCTTGTTCAGGGGAACAGTGGGTTAACTGCCTTGTTCAGGGGAACAGTGGGTTTAACTGCCTTGTTCAGGGGAACAGTGGGTTAACTGCCTTGTTCAGGGGAACAGTGGGTTAACTGTCTTGTTCAGGGGAACAGTGGGTTAACTGTCTTGTTCAGGGGAACAGTGGGTTAACTGCCTTGTTCAGGGGAACAGTGGGTTAACTGCCTCGTTCAGGGGAACAGTTGGTTAACTGCCTTGTTCAGGGGCAGAACGACATATTGTTTTACCTTGTCAGCTTGGGGGATTCGGTCTTGCAACCTTTCGGTTACTAGTCCAACGCCCTAACCACTAGGCTACCTGCCGCCCCTTTACACATAAAGTTGTTGTTCCCCCCCCCCCCCCCAAAAGCAAACAAACAATGACATGAAAGAAGATATGTTTCTCATGAGGGACATGTACAACATGTGTACTACACAGAAACGTGACATCGTAATGTTTACTCTAGATTCTGAGTAGATCGTCACTAGGTCTGACCTTAGATTTGGCGGCGACGTAGTGACAGAACCCTGAGCCCCCACCCCCCCACAGAAAGCACTGAGCTAGGCTGAAACACCAGAATGTTGGAGCTGCCTTACTCAAGAAAACAAAGAGACCATGTGTGTATGCAGCTTTATTAACTCAATAATATATTTATTTTTTTCACACATTGTTTGCAAACTGATATGTGATACGTATTAATGCCAAAATTACATGAAAAACAGGCAAACCCTGATTTTTTTTGGGGGGGGGGGGGGGTTTTGCAAAAGAAATGTGGGGGGCTCAAAACAGGTGATTGTCCCACCTGCCCTGAATGACGAGTCGCCACTGTTTCTATGCTATGGTGCAATGGACCTCTCTCTCCAGCAAGAGGCTAAAGCACTGGTACACTTTGTGTACAAAACATTGATGGGACAACGCCCTTCATATCTCTGTTCCTTACTGACCAGTCACTCCATACAGTCTTCGTTCACAGTCGCTGCTGTCCTTGTCTGTTCCTAAGGCTAGAACTAAGATGGGGAAACAATATTTTTTCCCATAATGCCCCTTCATCCTGGAACCATGCTTCAAAAGATATTAAAGTCAGGGGAGTTAGTGTCCTTGTCTGTTTTTAAGACTCTGATCGACAACACTGTTTGTGATAGCTGCTATGTCCCTGTTTTGCCTTCTTGCCAGGTCGCACTCGCAAAAGAGATTACCTGGTTAAATAAGGGTTAAATATATAAAATAAATGCCCCCTCACAAAACAAATCGATGAACACAGACAAAAGACTAACAGACTAGCAGACCTGCAGACCTGCAAACTAGCTGACTAGCTGACTAGTAGGAGTTCCTATCAGCCTCAAAACCATTTATTTTAATGTCGTACAGAGCTGGTCTTCTTTTTTAAACAATCTGTATTTAGCGCTGTCCTTTGATTGTGAGGAACTGTAGTTTTATCAGATGTTTTTCCTGTTTCGTCCTCTGTTATGTGAGTGACATAAACATAATTAACTAAACGGCAGCAGAATGGAAGACACTCCAATGACTTCACTGTGTATGAGGATCAATCATTGATCCCATGTCGATTAATAGATAGAGTCCCGGTAAAGGTCAACAACACCTCTGAGTTGGGTTCAGTGGTTCTGATGCAGATAGATGTGGTGCAGCAGCTTCCTGTTCCCTCTCAACTGAAGACCTATCTGCAGCTTCCTGTCCCCTCTCTACTGAAGACCTATCTGCAGCTTCCTGTCCCCTCTCTACTGAAGACCTATCTGCAGCTTCCTGTCCCCTCTCTACTGAAGACCTATCTGCAGCTTCCTGTCCCCTCTCTACTGAAGACATACCTGCAGCTTCCTGTCCCCTCTCTACTGAAGACATACCTGCAGCTTCCTGTCCCCTCTACTGAAGACCTATCTGCGGCTTCCTGTCCCCTCTCTACTGAAGACAGACCTGCAGCTTCCTGTCCCCTCTACTGAAGACATACCTGCAGCTTCCTGTCCCCTCTCTACTGAAGACATACCTGCAGCTTCCTGTTCCCTCTCTACTGAAGACATACCTGCAGCTTCCTGTTCCCTCTCTACTGAAGACATACCTGCAGCTTCCTGTTCCCTCTCTACTGAAGACATACCTGCAGCTTCCTGTTCCCTCTCTACTGAAGACATACCTGCAGCTTCCTGTTCCCTCTCTACTGAAGACAACCTGCAGCTTCCTGTTCCCTCTACTGAAGACATACCTGCAGCTTCCTGTTCCCTCTCTACTGAAGACATACCTGCAGCTTCCTGTTCCCTCTGTACTGAAGACATACCTACAGCTTCCTGTCCCTCACTGAAGACATACCTGCAGCTTCCTGTTCCCTCTACTGAAGACATACCTGCAGCTTCCTGTTCCCTCTACTGAAGACATACCTGCAGCTTCCTGTCCCCTCTACTGAAGACATACCTGCAGCTTCCTGTCCCCTCTCTACTGAAGACATACCTGCAGCTTCCTGTTCCCTCTACTGAGACATACCTGCAGCTTCCTGTTCCCTCTACTGAGACATACCTGCGCTTCCTGTTCCCTCTCTACTGAAGACATACCTGCAGCTTCCTGTTCCCTCTACTGAAGACATACCTGCAGCTTCCTGTTCACTCTACTGAAGACATACCTGCAGCTTCCTGTTCCCTCTACTGAAGACATGCCTGCAGCTTCCTGTCCCCTCTCTACTGAAGACAGACCTGCAGCTTCCTGTTCCCTCTACTGAAGACATACCTGCAGCTTCCTGTTCCCTCTCTACTGAAGACCTATCTGCAGCTTCCTGTTCCCTCTCTACTGAAGACATACCTGCAGCTTCCTGTCCCCTCTCTACTGAAGACAGACCTGCAGCTTCCTGTCCCCTCTACTGAAGACCTATCTGCAGCTTCCTGTCCCCTCTACTGAAGACATACCTGCAGCTTCCTGTCCCCTCTCTACTGAAGACATACCTGCAGCTTCCTGTCCCCTCTCTACTGAAGACAGACCTGCAGCTTCCTGTCCCCTCTACTGAAGACAGACCTGCAGCTTCCTGTCCCCTCTACTGAAGACATACCTGCAGCTTCCTGTCCCCTCTCTACTGAAGACATACCTGCAGCTTCCTGTTCCCTCTCTACTGAAGACATACCTGCAGCTTCCTGTTCCCTCTCTACTGAAGACATACCTGCAGCTTCCTGTTCCCTCTCTACTGAAGACATACCTGCAGCTTCCTGTTCCTCTCTACTGAAGACTACCTGCAGCTCCTTTTCCTCTCTACTGAAGACATACCTGCAGCTTCCTGTTCCCTCTCTACTGAAGACATACCTGCAGCTTCCTGTTCCCTCTCTACTGAAGACATACCTGCAGCTTCCTGTTCCCTCTGTACTGAAGACATACCTACAGCTTCCTGTCCCCTCTCTACTGAAGACATACCTGCAGCTTCCTGTTCCCTCTACTGAAGACATACCTGCAGCTTCCTGTTCCCTCTACTGAAGACATACCTGCAGCTTCCTGTCCCCTCTCTACTGAAGACATACCTCAGCTTCTTCCCTCTACTGAAACTACCTGCAGCTTCCTGTTCCCTCTACTGAAGACATACCTGCAGCTTCCTGTTCCCTCTACTGAAGACATACCTGCAGCTTCCTGTTCCCTCTCTACTGAAGACATACCTGCAGCTTCCTGTTCCCTCTACTGAAGACATACCTGCAGCTTCCTGTTCCCTCTACTGAAGACATACCTGCAGCTTCCTGTTCCCTCTACTGAAGACATGCCTGCAGCTCCTGTTCCCTCTCTACTGAAGACATACCTGCAGCTTCCTGTTCCCTCCTGAAGACATACCTGCAGCTTCCTGTTCCCTCTCTACTGAAGACAAACCTGCAGCTTCCTGTTCCCTCTACTGAAGACATACCTGCAGCTTCCTGTTCCCTCTCTACTGAAGACATACCTGCAGCTTCCTGTTCCCTCTGTACTGAATACATACCTACAGCTTCCTGTCCCCTCTCTACTGAAGACATACCTGCAGCTTCCTGTTCCCTCTACTGAAGACATACCTGCAGCTTCCTGTTCCCTCTACTGAAGACATGCCTGCAGCTTCCTGTTCCCTCTCTACTGAAGACATACCTGCAGCTTCCTGTTCCCTCTACTGAAGACATACCTGCAGCTTCCTGTTCCCTCTCTACTGAAGACAGACCTGCAGCTTCCTGTCCCCTCTACTGAAGACATACCTGCAGCTTCCTGTCCCCTCTACTGAAGACCTATCTGCAGCTTCCTGTTCCCTCTCTACTGAAGACATACCTGCAGCTTCCTGTTCCCTCTACTGAAGACATACCTGCAGCTTCCTGTTCTCTCTACTGAAACATACCTGCAGCTTCCTGTCCCCTCTCTACTGAAGACCTATCTGCACTTCCTGTTCTCTCTACTGAAGACATACCTGCAGCTTCCTGTTCCCTCTCTACTGAAGACAAACCTGCAGCTTCCTGTTCCCTCTACTGAAGACATACCTGCAGCTTCCTGTTCCCTCTACTGAAGACATACCTGCAGCTTCCTGCCCCCTCTCTACTGAAGACAGACCTGCAGCTTCCTGTCCCCTCTACTGAAGACATACCTGCAGCTTCCTGTTCCCTCTCTACTGAAGACCTATCTGCAGCTTCCTGTCCCCTCTACTGAAGACATGCCTGCAGCTTCCTGTCCCCTCTACTGAAGACATACCTGCAGCTTCCTGTTCCCTCTACTGAAGACATGCCTGCAGCTTCCTGTTCCCTCTCTACTGAAGACATACCTGCAGCTTCCTGTTCCCTCTACTGAAGACATACCTGCAGCTTCCTGTCCCCTCTCTACTGAAGACAGACCTGCAGCTTCCTGTCCCCTCTACTGAAGACATACCTGCAGCTTCCTGTTCCCTCTCTACTGAAGACCTATCTGCAGCTTCCTGTCCCCTCTACTGAAGACCTATCTGCGGCTTCCTGTTCCCTCTAATGAAGACATACCTGCAGCTTCCTGTCCCCTCTACTGAAGACATACCTGCAGCTTCCTGTTCCCTCTACTGAAGACATACCTGCAGCTTCCTGTCTCTACTGAACAACCTGCAGCTTCCTGTTCCCTCTACTGAAGACATGCCTGCAGCTTCCTGTTCCCTCTCTACTGAAGACATACCTGCAGCTTCCTGTTCCCTCTCTACTGAAGACATGCCTGCAGCTTCCTGTCCCCTCTCTACTGAAGCAGACCTGCAGCTTCCTGTCCCCTCTACTGAAGACATACCTGCAGCTTCCTGTTCCCTCTCTCCTGAAGACCTATCTGAGCTTCCTGTTCCCTCTCTACTGAAGACATACCTGCAGCTTCCTGTCCCCTCTCTACTGAAGACAGACCTGCAGCTTCCTGTCCCCTCTACTGAAGACCTATCTGCAGCTTCCTGTCCCCTCTACTGAAGACCTATCTGCGGCTTCCTGTTCCCTCTAATGAAGACATACCTGCAGCTTCCTGTCCCCTCTACTGAAGACATACCTGCAGCTTCCTGTCCCCTCTACTGAAGACCTATCTGCGGCTTCCTGTTCCCTCTAATGAAGACATACCTGCAGCTTCCTGTCCCCTCTACTGAAGACATACCTGCAGCTTCCTGTTCCCTCTACTAAGACTACTGCGCTTCCTGTTCCCTCTCACTGAAGACATACCTGCAGCTTCCTGTTCCTCTACTGAAGACATACCTGCAGCTTCCTGTTCCCTCTCTCTGAAGATCTATCTGCAGCTTCCTGTCCCCTCTCTACTGAAGACATACCTGCAGCTTCCTGTTCCCTCTCTACTGAGACAGACCTGCAGCTTCCTGTTCCCTCTACTGAAGACCTATCTGCAGCTTCCTGTTCCCTCTACTGAAGACATACCTGCAGCTTCCTGTCCCCTCTCCACTGAAGACATACCTGCAGCTTCCTGTCCCCTCTCTACTGAAGACATACCTGCAGCTTCCTGTTCCCTCTCTACTGAAGACATACCTGCAGCTTCCTGTTCCCTCTACTGAAGACATACCTGCAGCTTCCTGTTCCCTCTCTACTGAAGACATACCTACAGCTTCCTGTCCCCTCTCTACTGAAGACATACCTGCAGCTTCTTGTTCCCTCTACTGAAGACATACCTGCAGCTTCCTGTTCCCTCTCTACTGAAGACATACCTGCAGCTTCCTGTTCCCTCTCTACTGAAGACATACCTGCAGCTTCCTGTTCCCTCTACTGAAGACATGCCTGCAGCTTCCTGTTCCCTCTCTACTGAAGACATACCTGCAGCTTCCTGTTCCCTCTACTGAAGACTACTGCGCTTCCTGTTCCTCTCACTGAAGACAGACCTGCAGCTTCCTGTCCCTCTACGAAGACATACCTGCAGCTTCCTGTCCCCTCTACTGAAGACCTATCTGCAGCTTCCTGTTCCCTCTCTACTGAAGACATCCCTGCAGCTTCCTGTTCCCTCTACTGAAGACATACCTGCAGCTTCCTGTTCCCTCTCTACTGAAGACATACCTGCAGCTTCCTGTCCCCTCTCTAAAGACTATCTGCAGCTTCTGTTCCCTCTCTACTGAAGACATACCTGCAGCTTCCTGTTCCCTCTCTACTGAAGACAAACCTGCAGCTTCCTGTTCCCTCTACTGAAGACATACCTGCAGCTTCCTGTTCCCTCTACTGAAGACATACCTGCAGCTTCCTGTCCCCTCTCTACTGAAGACATACCTGCAGCTTCCTGTTCCCTCTACTGAAGACATGCCTGCAGCTTCCTGTTCCCTCTCTACTGAAGACATACCTGCAGCTTCCTGTTCCCTCTCTACTGAAACTACCTGCAGCTTCTCTGTCCCTCTCTACTGAAGACAGACCTGCAGCTTCCTGTCCCCTCTACTGAAGACATACCTGCAGCTTCCTGTTCCCTCTCTACTGAAGACCTATCTGCAGCTTCCTGTCCCCTACTTGAAGACCTATCTGCGGCTTCCTGTTCCCTCTAATGAAGACATACCTGCAGCTTCCTGTCCCCTCTACTGAAGACATACCTGCAGCTTCCTGTTCCCTCTACTGAAGACATACCTGCAGCTTCCTGTCCCCTCTACTGAAGACAGACCTGCAGCTTCCTGTTCCCTCTACTGAAGACATGCCTGCAGCTTCCTGTTCCCTCTCTACTGAAGACATACCTGCAGCTTCCTGTTCCCTCTCTACTGAAGACATGCCTGCAGCTTCCTGTCCCCTCTCTACTGAAGACAGACCTGCAGCTTCCTGTCCCCTCTACTGAAGACATACCTGCAGCTTCCTGTTCCCTCTCTACTGAAGACCTATCTGCAGCTTCCTGTTCCCTCTCTACTGAAGACATACTGCAGCTTCCTGTCCCTCTCTACTGAAGACAGACCTGCAGCTTCCTGTCCCCTCTACTGAAGACCTATCTGCAGCTTCCTGTCCCCTCTACTGAAGACCTATCTGCGGCTTCTGTTCCTCTAATGAGACATACCGCAGCTTCCTGTCCCCTCTACTGAAGACATACCTGCAGCTTCCTGTCCCCTCTACTGAAGACTATCTGCGCTTCCTGTTCCCTCTATGAAGACATACCTGCAGCTTCCTGTCCCCTCTACTGAAGACATACCTGCAGCTTCCTGTTCCCTCTACTGAAGACATACCTGCAGCTTCCTGTTCCCTCTCCACTGAAGACATACCTGCAGCTTCCTGTTCCCTCTACTGAAGACATACCTGCAGCTTCCTGTTCCCTCTCTACTGAAGACCTATCTGCAGCTTCCTGTCCCCTCTCTACTGAAGACATACCTGCAGCTTCCTGTTCCCTCTCTACTGAAGACAGACCTGCAGCTTCCTGTTCCCTCTACTGAAGACCTATCTGCAGCTTCCTGTTCCCTCTACTGAAGACATACCTGCAGCTTCCTGTCCCCTCTCCACTGAAGACATACCTGCAGCTTCCTGTCCCCTCTACTGAAGACATACCTGCAGCTTCCTGTTCCCTCTACTGAAGACATACCTGCAGCTTCCTGTTCCCTCTACTGAAGACATACCTGCAGCTTCCTGTTCCTCTCTACTGAGACATCTCACTTCTTCCCCTCTCTACTGAAGACATACCTGCAGCTTCTGTTCCTCTACTGAAGACCTATCTGCAGCTTCCTGTTCCCTCTCTACTGAAGACATACCTGCAGCTTCCTGTTCCCTCTCTACTGAAGACATACCTGCAGCTTCCTGTTCCCTCTACTGAAGACATACCTGCAGCTTCCTGTTCCCTCTACTGAAGACATGCCTGCAGCTTCCTGTTCCCTCTCTACTGAAGACATACCTGCAGCTTCCTGTTCCCTCTACTGAAGACATACCTGCAGCTTCCTGTTCCCTCTACTGAAACATCCTGCAGCTTCTGTTCCCTCTACTGAAGACATACCTGCAGCTTCCTGTCCCCTCTCTATGAATACTACCTGCAGCTTCCTGTTCCCTCTCTACTGAAGACATACCTGCAGCTTCCTGTTCCTTCTACTGAAGACATCCTGCAGCTTCCTGTTCCCTCACTGAAGACATGCCTGCAGCTTCCTGTTCCCTCTACTGAAGACATACCTGCAGCTTCCTGTTCCCTCTCTACTGAAGACATGCCTGCAGCTTTCTGTCCCCTCTACTGAAGACATACCTGCAGCTTCCTGTTCCCTCTACTGAAGACATACCTGCAGCTTCCTGTTCCCTCTCTACTGAAGACATACCTGCAGCTTCCTGTTCCCTCTACTGAAGACATGCCTGCAGCTTCCTGTTCCCTCTACTGAAGACATGCCTGCAGCTTCCTGTTCCCTCTACTGAAGACATACCTGCAGCTTCCTGTTCCCTCTCTACTGAAGACATGCCTGCAGCTTCCTGTCCCCTCTACTGAAGACATACCTGCAGCTTCCTGTTCCCTCTACTGAAGACATGCCTGCAGCTTCCTGTTCCCTCTCTACTGAAGACATACCTGCAGCTTCCTGTTCCTCTCTACTGAAGACATGCCTGCAGCTTCCTGTCCCGTCTCTACTGAAGACAGACCTGCAGCTTCCTGTCCCCTCTACTGAAGACAACCTGCAGCTTCCTGTTCCCTCTCTACTGAAGACCTACTGCAGCTTCCTGTTCCCCTCTACTGAAGACCTATCTGCGGCTTCCTGTTCCCTCTAATGAAGACATACCTGCAGCTTCCTGTCCCCTCTACTGAAGACATACCTGCAGCTTCCTGTTCCCTCTACTGAAGACATACCTGCAGCTTCCTGTCCCTCTCCACTGAAGACATACCTGCAGCTTCCTGTTCCCTCTACTGAAGACATACCTGCAGCTTCCTGTTCCCTCTCTACTGAAGACCTATCTGCAGCTTCCTGTCCCCTCTCTACTGAAGACCTATCTGCAGCTTCCTGTTCCCTCTCTACTGAAGACATACCTGCAGCTTCCTGTTCCCTCTCTACTGAAGACATACCTGCAGCTTCCTGTTCCCTCTACTGAAGACCTATCTGCAGCTTCCTGTCCCCTCTCTACTGAAAACATACCTGCAGCTTCCTGTTCCCTCTACTGAAGACATGCCTGCAGCTTCCTGTTCCCTCTCTACTGAAGACATACCTGCAGCTTCCTGTTCCCTCTCTACTGAAGACATACCTGCAGCTTCCTGTTCCCTCTCTACTGAAGACATACCTGCAGCTTCCTGTTCCCTCTACTGAAGACATACCTGCAGCTTCCTGTCCCCTCTACTGAAGACATACCTACAGCTTCCTGTCCCCTCTCTACTGAAGACATACCTGCAGCTTCCTGTTCCCTCTACTGAAGACATACCTGCAGCTTCCTGTTCCCTCTCTACTGAAGACATACCTGCAGCTTCCTGTTCCCTTCTACTGAAGACTACTCGAGCTTCCTGTTCCTCTACTGAAGACATACCTGCAGCTTCCTGTCCCTCTACTGAAGACATCTGCAGCTTCCTGTCCCCTCTCTACTGAAGACATACCTGCAGCTTCCTGTTCCCTCTACTGAAGACATACCTGCAGCTTCCTGTTCCCTCTCAACTGAAGACATGCCTGCAGCTTCCTGTTCCCTCTACTGAAGACATACCTGCAGCTTCCTGTCCCCTCTCTACTGAAGACATACCTGCAGCTTCCTGTTCCCTCTCTACTGAAGACATACCTGCAGCTTCCTGTTCCCTCTACTGAAGACATACTCAGCTTCTGTTCCTCTACTGAAGACATGCCTGCAGCTTCCTGTTCCCTCTACTGAAGACATACCTGCAGCTTCCTGTTCCCTCTCTACTGAAGACATGCCTGCAGCTTCTGTCCCCTCTACTGAAGACATACCTGCAGCTTCCTGTTCCCTCTACTGAAGACATACTGCAGCTTCCTGTTCCCTCTCACTGAAGACATACCTGCAGCTTCCTGTTCCCTCTACTGAAGACATGCCTGCAGCTTCCTGTTCCCTCTACTGAAGACATCCTGCAGCTTCCTGTTCCCTCTACTGAAGACATACTGCAGCTTCCTGTTCCCTCTCTACTGAAGACATGCCTGCAGCTTCCTGTCCCCTCTACTGAAGACATACCTGCAGCTTCCTGTTCCCTCTACTGAAGACATGCCTGCAGCTTCCTGTTCCCTCTCTACTGAAGACATACCTGCAGCTTCCTGTTCTCTCTCTACTGAAGACATGCCTGCAGCTTCCTGTCCCTCTTACTGAAGACATGACCTGCAGCTTCCTGTCCCCTCTACTGAAGACATACCTGCAGCTTCCTGTTCCCTCTCTACTGAAGACCTATCTGCAGCTTCCTGTCCCCTCTCTGAAGACCTTCTGCGCTTCCTGTTCCCTCTAATGAAGACATACCTGCAGCTTCCTGTCCCCTCTACTGAAGACATACCTGCAGCTTCCTGTTCCCTCTACTGAAGACATACCTGCAGCTTCCTGTTCCCTCTCCACTGAAGACATACCTGCAGCTTCCTGTTCCCTCTACTGAAGACATACCTGCAGCTTCCTGTTCCCTCTCTACTGAAGACCTATCTGCAGCTTCCTGTCCCCTCTCTACTGAAGACCTACTGCAGCTTCCTGTTCCCTCTCTACTGAAGACAACCTGCAGCTTCCTGTTCCCTCTCTACGAAGACATACCTGCAGCTTCCTGTCCCTCTACTGAAGACCTATCTGCAGCTTCCTGTCCCCTCTCTACTGAAGACATACCTGCAGCTTCCTGTTCCCTCTACTGAAGACATGCCTGCAGCTTCCTGTTCCCTCTCTACTGAAGACATACCTGCAGCTTCCTGTTCCCTCTCTACTGAAGACATACCTGCAGGTTCCAGTTCCCTCTCTACTGAAGACATACCTGCAGCTTCCTGTTCCCTCTCTACTGAAGACATACCTGCAGCTTCCTGTTCCCTCTCTACTGAAGACATACCTGCAGCTTCCTGTTCCCTCTCTACTGAAGACCTATCTGCAGCTTCCTGTTCCCTCTCTACTGAAGACATACCTGCAGCTTCCTGTCCCCTCTACTGAAGACATACCTGCAGCTTCCTGTTCCCTCTACTGAAGACATACCTGCAGCTTCCTGTCCCCTCTCTACTGAAGACATACCTGCAGCTTCCTGTTCCCTCTCTACTGAAGACATACCTGCAGCTTCCTGTTCCTCTCTACTGAAGACATACTGCAGCTTCCTGTTCCCTCTCTACTGAAGACATCCTGCAGTCTTCCTGTTCCTCTACTGAAGACATACCTGCAGCTTCCTGTTCCCTCTCTACTGAAGACATACCTGCAGCTTCCTGTTCCCTCTACTGAAGACATACTGCAGCTTCCTGTTCCCTCTCTACTGAAGACATACCTGCAGCTTCCTGTTCCCTCTACTGAAGACATACCTGCAGCTTCCTGTTCCCTCTACTGAAGACATACCTGCAGCTTCCTGTTCCCTCTACTGAAGACATACCTGCAGCTTCCTGTTCCCTCTACTGAAGACATACCTGCAGCTTCCTGTCCCCTCTACTGAAGACATACCGCAGCTTCCTGTTCCCTCTACTGAAGACATACCTGCAGCTTCCTTTCCCTCTTACTGAAGACATACCTGCAGCTTCCTGTTCCG
>NC_052323.1:36037474-36061636 GCF_016432855.1 Salvelinus namaycush | reverse complement strand
TCTCTCCCTCTCCCTCCCTCTCCCCTCCCTCCCTCTCCCTCTCTCCCTCCCTCTCTCCTCTCTCTCTCTCTCTCTCTCTCGCTCTCTCTCTCCCTCTCTCCCTCCCTCTCTCTCTCTCTCCCTCTCTCCCTCCCTCCCTCCCTCCCTCTCTCTCTCCGTCTCTCTCTCTCTCTCCCTCTCTCCCTCCTCTCTCTCTCCCTCTCTCCCTCTCTCTCTCTCTCCCTCTCTCCCTCCTCTCTCTCTCTCTCTCTCCCTCTCTCCCTCTCTCACTCTCTCCCTCCCTCCCTCCCTCACTCTCTCTCTCTCTCTCTCCCTCTCTCCCTCTCTCCCTCTCTCTCTCCCTCTCTCCCTCTCTCTCTCCCTCTCTCCCTCTCTCTCAATGATACAATGCAGCATTCTGTCTCCAGCCTCATCTCAGCCAGAATGTAGACAGGTCTGACATTGGAGGGATACTGCTCTGTGTGTGTGTGTGTGTGTGTGTGTGTGTGTGTGTGTGTGTGTGTGTGTGTGTGTGTGTGTGTGTGTGTGTGTGTGTGTGTGTGTGTGTGTGTGTGTGTGTGTGTGTGTGTTCAAACAGGCTAAAGGGTGTGGGATTTCCACGTCACCAAGTTCAATAACAAAACAGGCACCAGTAGCACAAATAGAATGCAAATGGGGAGTTTATTAGGGATTTCGGTAGACTGGGGAAGAAGAGGGAATTCACCAAACACCTCACAGTCCACAAGCCGTTCTCGTTGTCCGTTCTGTTTTCCAGTGGTAATCCTCACACTCGGGTCCTCAGCCAATCCGGTCCAGTACACAAGGGGGGTAGTCCGACAGTCCAGGTCACAGGTAATCTCACAGATCTCTCTCTCTCTTCACTTGGCTCTCTCTCCTGCTCTGCCCCTTTGTGCAGGCTGCTTCCTTCTTTATAGCAAATCAATCCCTGGCATAATGAACCACAGTCCATATAAGGCTCGGGGGTGGAGCCAGCAGCCTGCAAGATACCTCCCCTCATTATAACCACTCCCCTCACCTCTCCCTGCCATCTGCCACAGTGTGTACATCTTGTTTTGCAGGCAGACCAATTGTACCGGGGAGAGGCATCGTGTAATATAAATTATTGTCTCACAGGTGTCACAATATACAGCACAAAGAGTCAAAACCAGAGTATATATTCAAAACATACTGACATTTGAATATACTGTATAATCAATCCTACAAGGAGTGAAACATTTAAATACTGTATAATGCTATGTCACGTTCGTCATAAGGAATGGACCAAGGCGCAGCGTGCGTAGAGTTCCACATATTTTAATAAATAGAAACTCACCAAAAAAAAAAAAAAAAAATCACAAACGAAACGTGCCATTCTGGGCTGCTCACAGGCAGCAACACAAACACATGATCCCACAAAGCACAGTGGGAAAATGGCTGCCTAAATACGATCCCCAATCAGAGACAACGATAAACAGCTGCCTCTGATTGGGAACCATACCAGGCCAACATAGAACATTAAACACCTAGATAACCCACCCTAATCATTGTCACGCCCCAACCACCATAGAGAATAAACAGCTCTCTAAGGCCAGGGCGTGACATCCTACAAGGAGTGAAACATTTAAATACTGTATAATCCTACAAGGAGTGAAACATTTAAATACTGTATAATCCTACAAGGAGTGAAACATTTTCTGAAAGAGAATACAGAAGATACACTGGTTAGTCCAGTATACAGTGGTCTCATCCACTCGCTGATACTGCCTCTGGTCCACCTCTTAGCTCCCTTTACTGTCCCAGAGACAAAATGGATCCTGGTCAAAAAGTAGTGTACTAAATAGGGAATAGGGTGCCATTTGGGATACAGACTAAAGTCTGGGAGTAACGGGAGCTGAGAAGTGGACCAGTTGCAGTATCAGAGAGGGGATGAGACTATACAGGACTAACCAGTGTGATCAGAGAGGGAGAGGATGACGAGAGAGAGGTAGCTTCAAAAAAGCCTATGCCTCAATTTGGCATGAGGGTCTGCTTTACAAATTGATGGAAAGTGGTGTTGGGGGAAAAACATACGACATTATAAAACCCGTGTACACAGACAACAAGTGTGTTTTAAAATTGGCAAAAACACACACATTTCTTTCCACAGGGCCGTGGCGGTGAGACAGAGATGGAGCTTAAGCCCCACCCTCTTCAACATTTATATCAACGAATTGGCGACGGCACTAGAACAGTCTGCAGCTGTAAGGGGTCGGTGGGGAGTGGAGGATCGAACCGCCGAACGCCGCCCGAACAAGGAGAGGAACCGACTTCGGCGGAAGTTGTGACAGCAGCACCCGGCCTCACCCTACTAGAACCGTCAGCAGCACCAGGCCTCACCCTACTAGAACCGTCAGCAGCACCCGGCCTCACCCTACTAGAACCGTCAGCAGCACCCGGCCTCACCCTACTAGAACAGTCTGCAGCACCCGGCCTCACCCTACTAGAACAGTCTGCAGCACCCGGCCTCACCCTACTAGAACAGTCTGCAGCACCCGGCCTCACCCTACTAGAACAGTCTGCAGCACCCGGCCTCACCCTGCTAGAACAGTCTGCAGCACCCGGCCTCACCCTACTAGAACAGTCTGCAGCACCCGGCCTCACCCTACTAGAACCGTCAGCAGCACCCGGCCTCACCCTACTAGAACAGTCTGCAGCACCCGGCCTCACCCTACTAGAACCGTCAGCAGCACCCGGCCTCACCCTACTAGAACCGTCAGCAGCACCCGGCCTCACCCTACTAGAATCTGAAGTCAAATGTCTACTGTTTTCTGATGATCTGGTGCTTCTGTCCCCAACCAAGGAGGGCCTACAGCAGCACCTAGAACGTCTGCAAGATTTTGTCAGACCTGGGCCTTGACAGTCAATCTCATTAAGACAAAAATAATGGTATTCCAAAAAAAGCCTCAGTCGCCAGGACCACAACTACAAATTACGTCTAGACACTGTTGCCCACCAAGGTCAGCGCACTCTTAAATGTGTTTTTTTGCCATCATTGTAAGCCTGCCACACACACACACAATACAATACATTTATTAAACATAAGAATGAGTGTGAGTTTTTGTCACAACCCGGCTCGTGGGAAGTGACAAAGAGCTCTTATAGGACCAGGGCACAAATAATAATATAATAATTATCAACAATTTTGCTCTTTATTGAACCATATTACATATAAAACCTTATTTGTTAATCAAAAATTGTGAATAATTCACCACAGGTTAATGAGAAGAGTGTGCTTGAAAGGATGCACATAACTCTGCAATGTTGGGTTGTATTGGAGAGAGTCTCAGTCTGAAATCATTTTCCACACACAGTCTGTATTTAGTCGTCATGCTAGTGAGGGCCAAGAATCCACTCTCACATAGGTACGTGGTTGCAAAGGGCATCAGTGTCTTAACAGCGCGATTGGCCAAGGCAAGATACTCTGAGCGCCAACCAATCCAGAAATCTGATTATATTCAGTTTTCACAGAACTTGTTGCAATTTCGATGAGGCTCTCTTGTTCAGATATCGGTGGACTGGAGGCAGGACATGAAAGGGATAAGGAATCCAGTTGTTTGTGTCATCCGTTTCAGAAAAGTACCTGCGTAATTGCGTACCCAGCTCACTTAGGTGCTTCGCTATATCTTTTTGACATTGTCCGTACGCTTGAGTTCATTTGCACACAAAAAAATCATACGATGATGGAAAGACCTGTGTGTTGTCCTTGTTAATGCAGACTGAGAAGAGCTCCAACTTCTTAATCATAGCTTGAAGTTTGTAACACACATTGAATATAGTTGCGGAAAGTCCCTGCAATCGTAGATTCAGATCATTCAGGTGAGAAAAAGCATCACCCAGATAGGCCAGTCGTTTGAGAAACTAGTCATCATGCAAGCGGTCAGACCAATGAAAATTACGTTCAGTAAAGAAAACTTTAAGCTCGTCTCTCAATTCGAATAAACTTGTCAATACTTTGCCCCTTGATAACCAGTATGTTGTAACATACAGTATAATCTGTATACAAAAGCGTTACTCCACCGGACTCCATCTTACTACTCTGAAAGTTGACTTTATTCTCGCTCAGAAATTCCCCTGTGGTTTATTTTTCAAATTGTCATATTTTGTTTATAAATGTCTGAGCATGAGTGAAGGTTTCCCACAAGAGAGTCACAGTTAATGTGATTGGATGTTAATTATTTGACTACCTTTATTTGACATTGTGTTGTTATTTCGCTGAACACTGGATGGTTTAATTTTATTTTGGGCAGTGAAACGAGGCTACTCAGGCGGGAAAAAAAACCTCACCCAAATGTATAGCCCCCATTGAAAAATATAAACGTACTGTTTGAAAATATGAAGAAATTATGTATTTAAAAAAATGTGAATCACATTTTTATTTAGCGTACCCCCGATGGCATTGTGCGTACCCCCTCCTCCTCTCCCCCCACCTCTATCCTCCACTCCCCTCCTCCTCTCCTTCTCTGCCCACCTCTCTCCTCCACTCCCCTGCTCTCCTCCTCTCCCCCCACCTCTCTCTCCCACTCCCCTGCTCCTCTCCTTCTCTCCCCACCTCTCTCCTCCACTCCCCTGCTCTCCTCCTCTCCCCCCACCTCTCTCCCCCACTCCCCAACTCCTCTCCTTCTCTCCCCACCTCTATCCTCCACTCCCCTCCTCCTCTCCTTCTCTCCCCACCTCTCTCCTCCACTCCCCTGCTCTCCTCCTCTCCCCCCACCTCTCTCCCCCACTCCCCAACTCCTCTCCTTCTCTCCCCACCTCTATCCTCCACTCCCATGCTCCTCTCCTTCTCTGCCCACCTCTCTCCTCCACTCCCCTGCTCCTCTCTTTCTCTCCCTACCTCTCTCCTCCACTCCCCTGCTCCTCTCCTTCCTCCCCCACCTCTATCCTCCACTCCCCTGCTCCTCTCCTTCTCTGCCCACCTCTCTCCTCCACTCCCCTGCTCCTCTCCTTCTCTCCCCACCTCTCTCCTCCACTCCCCTGCTCCTCTCCTTCTCTGCCCACCTCTCTCCTCCACTCCCCTGCTCCTCTCCTTCTCTCCCCACCTCTATCCTCCACTCCCCTGCTCCTCTCCTTCTCTCCCCACCTCTATTCTCCACTCCCCTGCTCCTCTCCTCCTCTCCCCACCTCTCTCCTCCACTCCCCTGCTCCTCTCCTTCTCTCCCCACCTCTCTCCTCCACTCCCCTGCTCCTCTCCTTCACCCCCCACCTCTATCCTCCACTCCCCTGCTCCTCTCCTTCTCTCCCCACCTCTCTCCTCCACTCCCCTGCTCCTCTCTTCCTCTCCCCACCTCTATCCTCCACTCCCCTGCCCCCTCCTCTCTCCCCACCTCTATCCTCCACTCCCCTGCTCCCCTCCACTCCCCACCTCTCTCCTCCACTCCCCTGCTCCTCTCCTCTCCCCCCACCTCTATCCTCCACTCCCCTGCTCCCCTCCTCTCTGCCCACCTCTCTCCTCCACTCCCCTGCTCCTCTCCTTCTCTCCCCACCTCTCTCCTCCACTCCCCTGCTCCTCTCCTCCTCTCCCCACCTCTATCCTCCACTCCCGTGCTCCCCTCCTCTCTCCCCACCTCTATCCTCCACTCCCCTGCTCCCCTCCACTCCCCACCTCTCTCCTCCACTCCCCTGCTCCCCTCATCTCCCCCCACCTCTATCCTCCACTCCCCTGCTCCCCTCCTCTCTGCCCACCTCTCTCCTCCACTCCCCTGCTCCTCTCCTTCTCTCCCCACCTCTCTCCTCCACTCCCCTGCTCCTCTCCTTCTCCCCCCACCTCTCTCCTCCACTCCCCTGCTCCTCTCCTTCTCCCCCCACCTCTCTCCTCCACTCCCCTGCTCCTCTCCTTCTCTGCCCACCTCTCTCCTCCACTCCCCTGCTCCTCTCCTTCTCTGCCCACCTCTCTCCTCCACTCCCCTGCTCTCCTCCTCTCTCCCCACCTCTCTCCTCCACTCCCCTGCTCCTCTCCTTCTCTGCCCACCTCTATCCTCCACTCCCCTGCTCCTCTCCTTCTCCCCCCACCTCTCTCCTCCACTCCCCTGCTCCTCTCCTTCTCCCCCCACCTCTCTCCTCCACTCCCCTGCTCCTCTCCTTCTCTGCCCACCTCTCTCCTCCACTCCCCTGCTCCCCTCCTCTCTCCCCACCTCTATCCTCCACTCCCCTGCTCCTCTCCTTCTCTCCCCACCTCTCTCCTCCACTCCCCTGCTCCTCTCCTTCTCCCCCCACCTCTATCCTCCACTCCCCTGCTCCTCTCCTTCTCTCCCCACCTCTCTCCTCCACTCCCCTGCTCCTCTCCTTCTCCCCCCACCTCTCTCCTCCACTCCCCTGCTCCTTTCCTTCTCTCCCCACCTCTCTCCTCCACTCCCCTGCTCCTCTCCTTCTCCCCCCACCTCTATCCTCCACTCCCCTGCTCCTCTCCTTCTCTCCCCACCTCTCTCCTCCACTCCCCTGCTCCTCTCCTTCTCCCCCCCCCTCTCTCTTCCACTCCCCTGCTCCTCTCCTTCTCTCCCCACCTCTATCCTCCACTCCCCTGCTCCTCTCCTTCTCTCCCCACCTCTCTCCTCCACTCCCCTGCTCCTCTCCTTCTCCCCCCACCTCTCTCCTCCACTCCCCTGCTCCTCTCCTTCTCTCCCCACCTCTCTCCTCCACTCCCCTGCTCCTCTCCTTCTCTCCCCACCTCTCTACTCCACTCCCCTGCTCCTCTCCTTCTCTCCCCACCTCTATCCTCCACTCCCCTGCTCCTCTCCTTCTCTCCCCACCTCTATCCTCCACTCCCCTGCTCCTCTCCTTCTCTCCCCACCTCTCTCCTCCACTCCCCTGCTCCTCTCATTCTCCCCCCACCTCTCTCCTCCACTCCCCTGCTCCTCTCCTTCTCTCCCCACCTCTCTCCTCCACTCCCCTGCTCCTCTCCTTCTCCCCCCACCTCTCTCCTCCACTCCCCTGCTCCTCTCCTTCTCCCCCCACCTCTCTCCTCCACTCCCCTTCTCCTCTCCTTCTCCCCCCACCACTATCCTCCACTCCCCTGCTCCTCTCCTTCTCTGCCCACCTCTCTCCTCCACTCCCCTGCTCCTCTCCTTCTCTGCCCACCTCTCTCCTCCACTCCCCTGCTCCCCTCATCTCTCCCCACCTCTCTCCTCCACTCCCCTGCTCCTCTCCTTCTCTGCCCACCTCTATCCTCCACTCCCCTGCTCCTCTCCTTCTCCCCCCACCTCTCTCCTCCACTCCCCTGCTCCTCTTCTTCTCTGCCCACCTCTATCCTCCACTCCCCTGCTCCTCTCCTTCTCCCCCCACCTCTCTCCTCCACTCCCCTGCTCCTCTCCTTCTCTGCCCACCTCTCTCCTCCACTCCCCTGCTCCCCTCCTCTCTCCCCACCTCTATCCTCCACTCCCCTGCTCCTCTCCTTCTCTCCCCACCTCTATCCTCCACTCCCCTGCTCCTCTCCTTCTCTCCCCACCTCTATCCTCCACTCCCCTGCTCCTCTCCTTCTCTGCCCACCTCTCTCCTCCACTCCCCTGCTCCTCTCCTTCTCCCCCCACCTCTATCCTCCACTCCCCTGCTCCTCTCCTTCTCTCCCCATCTCTCTCCTCCACTCCCCTGCTCCTCTCCTTCTCCCCCCACCTCTATCCTCCACTCCCCTGCTCCTCTCCTTCTCTGCCCACCTCTCTCCTCCACTCCCCTGCTCCTCTCCTTCTCTCCCCACCTCTATCCTCCACTCCCCTGCTCCTCTCCTTCTCCCCCCACCTCTATCCTCCACTCCCCTGCTCCTCTCCTTCTCTCCCCACCTCTATCCTCCACTCCCCTGCTCCTCTCCTTCTCTGCCCACCTCTCTCCTCCACTCCCCTGCTCCTCTCCTTCTCTCCCCACCTCTATCCTCCACTCCCCTGCTCCTCTCCTTCTCCCCCCACCTCTATCCTCCACTCCCCTGCTCCCCTCCTCTCTCCCCACCTCTATCCTCCACTCCCCTGCTCCTCTCCTTCTCTCCCCATCTCTCTCCTCCACTCCCCTGCTCCTCTCCTTCTCCCCCCACCTCTATCCTCCACTCCCCTGCTCCTCTCCTTCTCTCCCCACCTCTCTCCTCCACTCCCCTGCTCCTCTCCTTCTCCCCCCACCTCTCTCCTCCACTCCCCTGCTCCTCTCCTTCTCTCCCCACCTCTATCCTCCACTCCCCTGCTCCTCTCCTTCTCCCCCCACCTCTATCCTCCACTCCCCTGCTCCTCTCCTTCTCTGCCCACCTCTCTCCTCCACTCCCATGCTCCTCTCCTTCTCTCCCCACCTCTCTCCTCCACTCCCCTGCTCCTCTCCTTCTCTCCCCACCTCTCTCCCCCACTCCCCTGCTCCTCTCCTTCTCTCCCCATCCTTTCTCCTCTGTTTCTAGAACCCACGGTTCACAGTCGTCCATCTGTTGAGTCACGTCACCATGGTTACCATTAGTCTAATCATCCTCACCACCTCCGCTTGTTGTGGGATGACTGGGGACTGTGTCCCAAATGGCAGCCTGTCATTTTAGAGAGCATCTATACATCTATACTCTATAGTCTCTATATTCTATACATCTATACTCTCGATAGTCTATGTATTCTATACATCTATACTCTATAGTCTCTATATTCTATACATCTATACTCTCTATAGTCTATGTATTCTATACATCTATACTCTCTATAGTCTCTATATTCTATACATCTATACTCTCTATAGTCTATGTATTCTATACATCTATACTCTCTATAGTCTCTATATTCTATACATCTATACTCTCTATAGTCTCTATATTCTATACATCTATACTCTCTATAGTCTCTATATTCTATACATATATACTCTCTATAGTCTCTATATTCTATACATCTATACTCTCTATAGTCTCTATATTCTATACATCTATACTCTCTATAGTCTATGTTATCTATACATCTATACTCTCTATAGTCTCTATATTCTATACATCTATACTCTCTATAGTCTCTATATTCTATACATCTATACTCTCTATAGTCTATGTTATCTATACATCTACACTATCTTTAAATCAAATCAAAATCAAATCAAATCGTATTAGTCACATGCGCTGAATACAACAGGTGTAGACCTTACAGTGAAATGCTTACTTACGAGCCCCTAACCATCAATACAGGGGGGGGGGGGGGGGGCAATGCAAATAGTCTGGGTAGCCATTTGATTAGGTGTTCAGGAGTCTTATTGTTTGGGGGTAGAATCTGTTTAGAAGCCTCTTGGACCTAGACTTGGCGCTCCGGTACCGCTTGCCGTGCGGGAGCAGAGAGAACATTCTATGACTAGGGTAGCTGGAGTCTTTGACAATTTTTAGGGCCTTCCTTTGACACCGCCTGGTATAGAAGTCCTGGATGACAGGGAGGTGGCCCCAGTGGGCCGTTATAGCACTATCCTGTTGTGCCTTGCGGTTGGAGGCCAAGCAGTTGCTGTACCAGGCAGTGATACAACCAGTCAGGATGCTCTCGATGGTGCAGCAGTAGAACCTTTTGAGGATCTGAGGACCCATGACAAATCTTTTCAGTCTCCTGAGGGGGAATAGGTTTTGTCCTGCCCTCTTCACAATTGTCTTAGTGTGCTTGGACCATGTTAGTTTGTTGGTGATGTTGACACCAAGGAACTTGAAGCTCTCAACCTGCTCCACTGCAGCCCCATCGATGAGAATGGGGGCGTGCTCGGTCCTCCTTTTCCTGTAGTCCACAATCATCTCCTTTGTCTTGATTATGCTGAGGGAGCGGTTGTTGTCCTGGCACCACACGGCCAGGTCTCTGACCTCTTCCCGATAGGCTGTCTCATTGTTGTCGGTGATCAGGCCTACCACTGTTGAATCATCGACAAACTTTTAAAAATTTATTTTTTAACCTTTATTTAACTAGGCAAGTCAGTTAAGAACAAATTCTTATTTTCAATGACGGCCTAGGAACAGTGGGTTAACTGCCTTGTTCAGGGGCAGAATGACAGATTTTTACCCTGTCAGCTCATGGATTAAATCTTGCAACCTTTTGGTTGCTAGTCCAACGCTCTAACCACTAGGTTGTTGGAGTTGTGTCTGGCCGTGCAGTCATGAGTGAACAGGGAGTACAGGAGGGGATTGAACACGCACCCCTGAGGGACCCCTGTGTTGAGGATCAGCGTGGCGGATGTGTTGTTACCTACCCTTACCACCTGGGGGCGGCCCTTGAGGAAGTCAAGGATCCAGTTGCAGAGGGAGGTGTTTAGTCCCAGGGTCCTTAGCTTAGTGATGAGCTTTGAGGGCACTATGGTGTTGAACGCTGAACTGTAGTCAGTGAATAGCATTCTTACATGGGTGTTCCTTTTGTCCAGGGGAGAAAGGGCAGTGTGGAGTGCAATAGAGATTGCATCATCTGTGGATCTGTTGGGGTGGTATGCAAATGTGGGTTGGTCTAGGGTTTCTGGGATAATGTTGTTGATGTGAGCCATGACCAGCCTTTCAAAGCACTAAGGTTACCTTAGTGTTCTTGGGGACATCGACTATGGTGGTCTGCTTGAAACATGTTGGTAATACAGACTTAGGCAGGGAGAGGTTGAAAATGTCAGTGAAGACACTTGCCAGTTGGTCAGCGCATGCTCGCAGTACACGTCCTGGTAATCCGTCCGGCCCCGCGGCCTTGTGAATGTTGACCTGTTTAAAGGTCTTACTCACATCGGCTGCGGAGAGCGTGATCACACAGTCTTCCGGAACAGCTGGTGCTCTCATACATGTTTCAGTGTTATTTGTCTCGAAGCGAGCGTAGAAGTAGTTCAGCTTGTATGATAGGCTCGTGTCACTGGGAAGCTCTTGGATGTGCTTCCCTTTGTAGTCTGTAATGGTTTGCAAGCTCTGCCACATCCGACGAGTGTCAGACCCGGTGTAGTACGATTCGATCTTAGTCCTGTATTGACGCTTTGCCTGTTTGATGGTTCATCGGAGGCATAGCGGGATTTCTTATAAGCTTCCGGGTTAGAGTCCCGCTCCTTGAAAGTGGCAGCTATACCCTTTAGCTCAGTGCAGATGTTGCCTGTAATCCATGGCTTCTGGTTGGGGTATGTACGTAGGGGCACCGTGTGGACGACATCATCGATGCACTTATTGATGAAGCCAATGACTGATGTGGTGGACTCCTCAATGCCATCGGAGGAATCCCGGAACATATTCCAGTCTGTGCTAGCAAAACAGTCCTGTAGCCTAGCATCTGCTTCATCTGACCACTTTTTTATTGATCTAGTCACTGGTGCTTCCTGCTTTAATTTTTGCTTGTAAGCAGGAATCAGCAGGGTAGAATTACGATCAGATTTGCCAAATAGAGGGCAAGGGAAAGCTTTGTATGCGTCTCTGTGTGTGGAGTAAAGGTGGTCCAGAGTTTTTTCCCCTCTGGTTGCACATTTAACATGCTGATAGAAATTTGGTAAAACAGATTTAAGTTTCCCTGCATTAAAGTCCCCAGCTACTAGGAGCGCCGCCTCTGGGTGAGCGTTTTCTTGTTTGCTTATGGTGGAATACAGCTCATTCAATGCTGTCTTAGTGCCAGCCTCTGACTGTGGTGGTATGTAAAACAGCTACGAAAAGTACAGATGAAAACTCTCTCGGTAGGTAGTGTGGTCTACAGTTTATCATGAGATACTCTAGCTCAGGTGAGTCAAAGCTTGAGACTTCCTTAGATATCGTGCACCAGCGGTTATTTACAAAAATACATAGTCCGCCTTCCCTTTGTCTTACCAGACGCCACTGTTCTATCCTGCCGGTACAGCGTATAACCAGCCAGCTGTATGTTGATAGTGTCGTCATTCAGCCACCACTCCATGAAACATAAGATGTTACAGTTTTGAATGTCCCGTTGGTAGTTTAACCTACCGCGTAGGTCATCTATTTTATTGTCCAAAGATTGCACGTTTGCTAGCAGAATGGAAGGAAGTGTAGGTTTATTCGATCGCCTATGAATTCTCAGAAGGCAGCCCGCCCTCTGGCCCCTTTTTCTCAGTATAAGGTCTCTCTCTCTCAGTATAAGGTCTCTCTCTCTCAGCATAAGGTCTCTCTCTCAATATAAGGTCTCTCTCTCAGTATAAGGTCTCTCTCTCAGTTTAAGGTATCTCTCTCAGTATAAGGTCTCTCTCTCAGTATAAGGTCTCTCTCTCAGTATAAGGTCTCTCTCTCTCAGTATAAGGTCTCTCTCTCTCAGTATAAGGTCTCTCTCTCTCAGTATAAGGTCTCTCTCTCTCAGTATAAGGTCTCTCTCTATCTCAGTATAAGGTCTCTCTCTCTCAGTATAAGGTCTCTCTCTCTCAGTATAAGGTCTCTCTCTCAGTATAAGGTCTCTCTCTCTCAGTATAAGGTCTCTCTCTCTCAGTATAAGGTCTCTCTCTCTCAGTATAAGATCTCTCTCTCTCAGTATAAGATCTCTCTCTCTCAGTATAAGGTCTCTCTCTCAGTATAAGGTATCTCTCTCTCAGTATAAGGTCTCTCTCTCAGTATAAGGTATCTCTCTCTCTACCTTAGGAGACTAAAAGGAGACATCCAGGAGACATCTACCTCAGAGACATCCATTCAGTGAGCGAGTTTATTAGCAAGTGCATCGGCGATGTCGTACCCACAGCAACTATTATAACATTCCCAAACCAGAAACCGTGGATTGATGGCAGCATTCGCGCAAAACTGAAAGCGCAAACCACTGCTTTTAACCAGGGCAAGGTGACCGGAAACATGACCGAATACAAGCATTGCAGCTATTCCCTCCGCAAGGCAATCAAACAAGCTAAGCGTCAGTATAGAGTCGCAATTCAACGGCTCAGACACAAGAGGTATGTGGCAGGTTCTACAGTCAATCACGGATTACAAAAAGAAAACCAGTCCCGTCGCGGACCAGGATGTCTTGCTCCCAGACAGACTAAACAACTTCTTTGCTCACTTTGAGGACAATACAGTGCCACTGACACGGACCGCTACCAAAACCTGCGGACTCTCCTTCACTGCAGCCGACGTGAGTAAAACATTTAAATGTGTTAACCCTCGCAAGGCTGCAGGCCCAGACGGCATCCCCAGCCGCGTCCCCAGAGCATGCGCAGACCAGCTGGCTGGTGTGTTTACGGACATATTCAATTAATCCTTATCCCAGTCTGCTGTTCCCACATGCTTCAAGAGGGCCACCATTGTTCCTGTTCCCAAGAAAGCTAAGGTAACTGAGCTAAACGACTACCGCCCCGTAGCACTCACTTCCGTTATCATGAAGTGCTTTGAGAGACTAGTCAAGGACCATATCACCTCCACCGTACCTGACACCCTAGACCCACTCCAATTTGCTTACCACCCCAATAGGTCCACAGACGACGCAATCGCAACCAAACTGCACACTGCCCTTTCCCATCTGGACAAGAGGAATACCTATGTAAGAATGCTGTTCATCGACTACAGCTCAGCATTTAACACCATAGTACCCTCCAAACTCGTCATCAAGCTCGAGACCCTGGGTCTCGACCCCGCCCTGTGCAACTGGGTACTGGACTTCCTGACGGACCGCCCCCCAGGTGGTGAGGGTAGGTAACAACATCTCCACCCCGCTGATCCTCAACACTGGGGCCCCACAAGGGTGCGTTCTGAGCCCTCTCCTGTAACCCCTGTTCACCCACGACTGCGTGGCCATGCACGCCTCCAACTCAATCATCAAGTTTGCAGACGACACTTCAGTGGTAGGCTTGATTACCAACAATGACGAGACGGCCTACAGGGAGGAGGTGAGGGCCCTCGGAGTGTGGTGTCAGGAAAATAACCTTACACTCAACGTCAACAAAACAAAGGAGATGATCGTGGACTTCAGGAAACAGCAGAGGGAGCACCCCCCTATCCACATCGACGGGACAGTAGTGGAGAGGGTAGTAAGTTTTAAGTTCCTCGGCGTACACATCACGGACAAACTGAATTGGTCCACCCACACAGACAGCGTGGTGAAGAAGGCGCAGCAGCGCCTCTTCAACCTCGGGAGGCTGAAGAAATTTGGCTTGTCACCAAAAGCACTCACAAACTTTTACAGATGCACAATCGAGAGCATCCTGTCGGGCTGTATCACCGCCTGATACGGCAACCCACAACCGTAAGGCTCTCCAGAGGGTAGTGAGGTCTGCACAACGCATCACCGGGGGCAAACTACCTGCCCTCCAGGACACCTACGCCACCCGATGTCACAGGAAGGCCATAAAGATCATCAAGGACAACAACCACCCGAGCCACTGCCTGTTCACCCCACTATCATCCAGAAGGCGAGGTCAGTACAGGTGCATCAAAGCTGGGACCAAGAGACTGAAAAACAGCTTCTATCTCAAGGCCATCAGACTGTTAAACAGCCATCACTAACATTGAGTGGCTGCTGCCAACATACTGACTCAACTCCAACCACTTTAATAATAATGGAAAAATTGATGTAAAAAATGTATCACTCGCCACTTTAAACAATGCCACTTAATATAATATTTACATACCCTACATTACTCATCTCATATGTATATACTGTACTGTATACCATCTACGGCACCTTGCCATCTTTATGTAATACATGTATCACTAGCCACTTTAAACAATGCCCCTTTTATATGTTTACATACCCTACATTACTCATCTCATATGTATATACTGTACTCTATACCAGCTACTGCATCTTGCCTATGCCGTTCTGTACCATCACTCATTCATATATCTTTATGTACATATTCTTTATCCCTTTACACTTGTGTGTATAAGGTAGTAGTTGTGGAATTGTTAGGTTAGATTACTCGTTGGTTATTACTGCATTGTCGGAACTAGAAGCACAAGCATTTCGCTACACTCGCATTAACATCTGCTAACCATTTGTATGTGACCAATATAATTTGATTTGATTTGATTTGAAGACATCTACCTAGGGAGACATCCAGGAGACATCTACCTCAGGAGAAATCCAGGAGACATCTACCTCAGGAGAAATCCAGGAGACATCTACCTCAGGAGAAATCCAGGAGACATCTACCTCAGGAGACATCCAGGAGACATCTACCTCAGGAGACATCCAGGAGACATCTACCTCAGGAGACATCCAGGAGACATCTACCTCAGGAGACATCCAGGAGACATCTACCTCAGGAGACATCCAGGAGACATCTACCTCTGGAGACATCTACCTCAGGAGACATCCAGGAGACATCTACCTCAGGAGACATCCAGGAGACATCTACCTCAGGAGACATCCAGGAGACATCTACCTCAGGAGAAATCCAGGAGACATCTACCTCAGGAGAAATCCAGGAGACATCTACCTCAGGAGACATCCAGGAGACATCTACCTCAGGAGACATCCAGGAAACATCTACCTCAGGAGACATCCAGGAGACATCTACCTCAGGAGACATCCAGGAGACATCTACCTCAGAAGCAGAGTCCCAGGGAGAGTGGAAGACTGATCTGATATGTACACTGCTCTATTCAGGGCAGATGTTTTTTTGAACTGGAGCGTGCCTTTTTCTTCCCTGTCTGTCAATGGTGAATGCAACGGATGTGTAGGTTATCTGTAATGTAAGCACAGTATGACCTTCGGTGAGAGGTATACAGTCCTTTATTTCTCAGGAGGTCGAGTGCCTGTTTTGTAAGATTCTACAGGGAGAATAGAATGTCATGCAAAATAAGTCTTGGATCAATTGGTCAGTCAGGGGTTAGGTAAATGAACAGGCGGTGGGGCAATGGCCTTGGAATAGAACATTATTCATACTTATTACAACATCGGGATTTAGACCTGCACATACAGTGACTTTGGAAAGTATTCACACCCCTTCCCTTTTTAACACATTTACAGCCTTAGATCATTGTTTTCCTTCATCAATCTACACACAATACCCCATGATGACATCACAATACCCCATGATGACATCACAATACCTCATGATGACATCACAATACCCCATGATGGCAAAGCGAAAAACAGGTTTTTAGAAATGTTATCAAAAAAATTTAAAAAGAAGAAAGAAATACCTTATTTGCATAAGGATTCAGACCCTTTGCTATGAAAGTCGAAATTGAGCTCAGGTGCATCCTGTTTCCATAGATCATCCTTGAGATGTTTCTACAGGTTGATTGGAGTCCACCTGTTGTAAATTTAACTGATTGGACATGATTTTGAAAGGCACACACCTGTCTATATAAGGTCCTACAGTTGACAGTGCATGTCAGAGCCAAAACTAAGCCATGAGGTCGAAGGAATTGTCCGTAGAGCACCGAGACAGGATTGTGTCGAGGCACAGATCTGGGGAAGGGTACCAAAAATGTCTGCAGGATTGAAGGTCCCCAAGAACACAGTGGCCTCCATCATTCTTAAAAGGAAGCAGTTTGGAACCACCAAACTCTTCCTAGAGCTGGCCGCCCGGACAAACTGAGCAATCAGAGGAGAAGGGCCTTGGTCAGGGAGGTGACCAAGAACCCGATGGTTACTCTGAAAGATCTCCAGAGTCCCTCTGTGGAGATGGGAGAAACTTCCAGAAGGACAACCATCTCTGCAGCACTGCACCAATCAGGCCTTTATGGTAGAGTGGCCAGACGGAAGCCACTCAGTAAAAGGCAGATGTCAGCCTGCTTGGAGTTTACCAAAAGGCACCTAAAGGAATCTCAGACCATGAGAAACAAGATTCTATGTTCTGATGAAACCAAGAATAAACTCTTTGGCCTGAATGCCAAGCGTCACATTTGGAGGAAACATGACACCATCCCTACGGTGAAGCATGGTGGTGGCAGCATCATGCTGTGGGGATGTTTTTCAGCTGCAGGGACTGGGAGAATAGTCAGGATCGAGGGAAAGATGAATGGAGCAAAGTATGAAGAGATCCTTCATGAAAACCTACTCCAGAGTGCTCAGGACCTCAGACTGGGGGCGAAGGTTCACCTTCCAACAGGACATCGACCCTTAACACACAGCCAAAACAACGCAGGAGTGGCTTTGGGACAAGTGTCCGAATCTCCTTGAGTGGCCCAGCCAGAGCACAGAGTTAAACCCGATCTAACATCTCTAGAAAGACCTAAAAAATAGCTGTGTAGCAACACTCCCCATCCAACCTGACAGAGCATGAGAGGATCTGCAGAGAAGAATTGGATCAATTCCCCAAATACAGGTGTACCAAGCTTGTAGCGTCATACCCAAGAAGACTCAAGGCTGAAATCGCTGCCAAAGCTGTTTCAACAAAGTACTGAGTAAAGGGTCTGAATACTTATGTAAATGTAATATGTTATTTATTTATTTATTTCATACATTTGCAAGCATTTCTAAAAACCTGTTTTTCCTTTGTCCTTATGTGGTATTATGTGTAGATTGATATGGGGAAATAACTATTTAATCTATTTTAGAATAAGGCTGTCGCCAAACAAAATGTGGGAAAAAGTCAAGGGGTCTGAATACTTTCTGAATGTGCTGTACAGTAGATTTCTGAATGAAATGCAATCGGCCACAAAGACAGCACCTAACTAATCTGATAAATAAATACATTGGCAACGATCTGGACTGAGACAGAGTGTTGCCCTTGAAAAACTTGAATTCTGGCTCTGATCCTCCATTGGGGAACCTAATGAAGTCTCCACGCAGCTGCCTACGCCCTAGAGTCGATGAGAAAATCTAATTGACATAATAAAAAAATCCCCATCGAAATAATTTTTGTTTAAACTAGAGATATGTGTTTTTTCTGGATTGAGACAGATATCTGATATCTGTCTCAATCCACCACATCCGCCAATGGCGGCCTTCCGCACCTGCGGTGGAAGGTGGCCGAGCTACAGTGATGTTTGTCAGACAATGAGACATCGGTCTTCTCACGAAAATGGCTATAGCGTCCGAACTGTTTGGCTTTCACACTAACATGACCCCTCTATGGAAAGGTGAGAATCTCACGAACACAGACATGTCGGTTCTTTTGCTCAAGCCTCACAAGACTCGTCTGAAGGTAGCTCAGTACCAGTTTAAAACAAATTATGGAAGTAGTTTAGTGCCAAAAAAAAAGGGATTAAATATGAGTATAAAATACAGCACATTCAGAAAGTATTCAGACCCCTTGACTTTTTCCACATTTTGAAACATTACAGCCTTATTCTAAAATGGGTTGAATAAATAAAAAATGATCAGCAATATACACACAATACCCCATGATGACATCACAATACCCTATGATGACATCACAATACCCCATGATGACATCACAATACCCCATAACGACAAAGTGAAAACATTTAGAGGATCTGCATAAAAAAATTAAATAATAAATAAAATAAAATATAAAAATATCATAAAAGAATGGGAGAACCTCCTCAAATACAGGTGTGCCCAAGAAGACTCAAGGATGTTATCGCTGCCAAAGGTGCTTCAACAAAGTACTGAGTAAAGGGTCTGAATACTTATGTAAATGTAATATTTCCGTTTTTTATTTTTAATAAATTATCCAACATAAAAAAAAAAAATGTTTTTGCTTTGTCATAATTGGCTATTGTGCGTAGATTTAAGAGAGAGAAAAAAAACAATTTAATCAATTTTAGAGTAAGGCTGTAACCTAACAAATTTTGGAAAAAGTCAAGACTGAATACTTTCCGAAGACACTCTTTCTTATATCTCTCAGAAACACTTCAAAACAAACTGATTTGATTTGATTTATTTTCTGATAAATTTGTTATTATTGCGTTTCTATGGATTAACAGCCATAAGGCCAAACTCAATGTTATTTATTGTGTTTCTATGGATTAACGGCAGTAAGGCCAAACTCAATGTTATTTATTAAGTTTCTATGGATTAACAGCCATAAGGCCAAACTCAATGTTATTTATTGAGTTTCTATGGGCTAATGGCAGTAAGGCCAAACTCAATGTTTCATAAAACATTATGTTTATATTCATCCTCTCCAGCACCACCCCAACATCAACAACGTAAGTATTGGTTTGGTTGATGATGGTATTGGAAACACTGATCTTCCTCTGTCTTTTTGACTACAACATTTAAATTTTTTTTTTAAATACGCTATTTTCACATATGTTGATGTTGGAGAGGATGAACATGAAGTAAAAACAAAAAATAAATGTCATTTTAAGGATTAAGTGTTGTAATATGTTTTTATTTGCTTAAAAGAAGGGATGTGGCTAACATGGCACCGTATACCCTATACCCTACCATATACCCTATACCCTACCGTATACCGTATACCCTACCGTATACCGTATACCCTACCGTATACCGTATACCCTACCGTATACCGTATACCCTACCGTATACCGTATACCCTACCGTATACCCTATACCCTGCCGTATACCCTATACCCTATACCCTACCGTATACCCTATACCCTACCGTATACCCTATACCCTACAGTATACCCTATACCCTACAGTATACCCTATACCCTACCGTATACCGTATACCCTACCGTATACCGTATACCCTACCGTATACCCTATACCCTACCGTATACCCTATACTCTACAGTATACCATATACCCTATACCCTACCGTATACCCTATACCCTACCGTATACCGTATACCCTACCGTATACCCTATACCCTACCCTATACCCTACAGTATACCCTATACCCTGCCGTATACCCTATACCCTGCCGTATACCCTATACCCTACCGTATACCCTATACCCTACCGTATACCCTACCGTATACCCTATACCCTACCGTATACCCTATACCCTACCGTATACCATATACCCTACCGTATACCCTATACCCTACCCTATACCCTATACCCTACCGTATACCCTATACCCTACCGTATACCATATACCCTACCGTATACCCTATACCCTACCGTATACCCTATACCCTACCCTATACCCTATACCCTGCCGTATACCCTATACCCTACCGTATACCATATACCCTACCGTATACCCTATACCCTGCCGTATACCCTATACCCTGCCGTATACCCTATACCCTACCGTATACCCTATACCCTACCGTATACCCTACCGTATACCCTATACCCTACCGTATACCCTATACCCTACCGTATACCATATACCCTACCGTATACCCTATACCCTACCCTATACCCTACAGTATACCCTATACCCTACCGTATACCCTACCGTATACCCTATACCCTACCGTATACCGTATACCCTACCGTATATACCCTATACCCTGCCGTATACCCTACCGTATACCCTATACCCTACCGTATACCCTATACCCTACCGTATACCCTATACCCTACCGTATACCGTATACCCTACCGTATACCCTATACCCTACCCTATACCCTACAGTATACCCTATACCCTACCGTATACCCTACCGTATACCCTATACCCTACCGTATACCCTACCGTATACCGTATACCCTACCGTATACCCTATACCCTACCGTATACCCTATACCCTGCCGTATACCCTACCGTATACCCTATACCCTGCCGTATACCCTACCGTATACCCTATACCCTACCGTATACCCTATACCCTACCGTATACCCTATACCCTACCGTATACCCTATACCCTACCGTATTTTTTTATTTTTTTATTTTACCACGTAGCCCACTACTTAAAAATAAAAAATGATTTCACCTTTATTTAACCAGGTTGGCCAGTTGAGAACAAGTTCTCATTTACAATTGTGACCTGGCCAAGATAAAACAAAGCAGTGTGACACAAACAACAACACAGAGTTACACATGGAATAAACAAGCATACAGTCAATAATACAATAGAAAAAGTCTATATATAGTGTGTGCAAACGAGGTAGGATAAGGGAGGTAAGGCAATAAATAGGCCATATATCTGTGAGCTGCTCAGACAGCTGGTGCTTAAAGTTAGTGAAGGAGGTATGAGTCTCCAGCTTCAGTGATTTTTGTAGTTCGTTCCAGTCATTGGCAGCAGAGAACTGGAAGGAAAGGAGGAATTGGCTTTGGGGGTGACCAGTGAAATATACCTGCTGGAGCGCGTGCTACAGGTGGGTGCTGCTATGGTGACCATAAGGCGGGGCTTTACCTAGCATAGACTTGTAGATGACCTGGAGCCAGTGGGTTTGGCGACGAGTATGAAGCGAGGGCCAGCCAACGAGAGCATACAGGTCGCAGTGGTGGGTAGTATATGGGGCTTTGGTGATAAAACGGATGGCACTGTGATAGACTACATCCAATTTGCTGAGTAGAGTGTTGGAGGCTATTTTGTAAATGACATCGCCGAAGTCAAGGATCGGTGGGATAGTCAGTTTTACAAGGATATGTTTGGCAGCATGAGTGTAGGATGCTTTGTTGCGAAATGGGAAGCTGATTCTAGATTTAATTTAGGATTGGAGATGCTTAATGTGAGTCTGGAAGGAGAGTTTACAGTCTAACCAGACACCTATGTATTTGTAGTTGTCCACATATTTTAAGTCAGAACCGTCCAGAGTAGTGATGCTGGACGGGCAGGCAGGTGTGGGTAGCGATCGGTTGAAGAGCATGCATTTAGTTTTACTTGTATTTAAGAGCAGTTGGAGGCCACGGAAGGAGAGTTGTATGGCATTGAAGCTCGTCTGGAGGTTAATTAACACAGTGTCCAAAGAAGGGCCAGAAGTATACAGAATGGTGTCGTCTGCCTAGCGGTGGATCAGAGACTCACCAGCAGCAAGAGCGACATCATTGATGTATGCAGAGAAAAGAGTCGTCCCGAGAATTGAACCCTGTGGCACCCCCATAGAGACTGCCAGAGGTCCGGGCAACAGGCCCTCCGATTTGACACACTGAACTCTATCAGAGAAGTAGTTGGCGAACCAGGCGAGGCAGTCATTTGAGAAACCAAGGCTGTTGAGTCTGCCGATAAGAATGTGGTGATTGACAGAGTCGAAAGCATTCGAAAGCCTTGGCCAGGTCGATCAATACAGCTGCACAGTACTGTCTCTTATCGATGGCGGTTATGATATCGTTTAGGATATATACCCTATACCCTACCGTATACCCTCTATATATTTTTTTTACCAGGGCTCTTGTCAAAAGTAGTGCACTAAGGAGAGAATAGAATGCCATTTAGGATGGAGTCAAGTACTCATGTGAGGAGCAACGGGCTGTTACTGTTTACCCGCCACAGCCCCATTATGACTGGACCCGTTTCATGCCTATAGGCATAAGTAAGTTAATAAGAGAGCTGTTAGGAAGCGTTCTAGATTACACGCAAGTAAATAAAAAGGGTTGTGTGGGGTTAAGTGGTTTCTGGAGGCTGCTCTGAAGAGGGTTAGAGTCTGTTTTCATTTGCTGCTGGAGACATATTTGGGTGTTATCTTATGAGGGAACAGGGCACACCGCTGCACACTTTCTTAGTTTCCAGTGACATGTCTATTGCTGCTTGGATTCAGGAAACCGAGCGCACAATTATTTTATTTTATCCTTTATTGAACTAGGCAAGTCAGTTAAGAACAAATTCAACCCAGATGACCATCCAACCAACAGGTTCTCCTCTCCGAGTCTCCGATAGTGAAGGAGAGAGTGATAGATGGAGCTTAACCAAGGGCGAAGAGAGAGAACAGTCTTATTCCAGGACATTTAGTTACAGGTACACAGTGTTTTATCATTTCTCCTCCTGCTGCTTTATTTGGTTACATAATACACCTGCCTTGAGGAAAATTATTCCATAAAACCTGTTTCACAGCAAGTGTGTAATATTTAGTGTTTTTCCTCTCTCCTTTTTAAACGATTGCAGAAGCACCACTTTTCTTCTCATCTCTTATTCATTGACTGCAAATGTTTTCTGCTGTTGCCTTGCAGAAGTTTGCCTGTGTTGAAACGCTTGGGAGCACACCGATTACCCAGGTGACAACTATCAACTTCTTCTCCACATTGGCAGCCTCCGTCTCCACCCCAGCCTCTGACAGAGTGTAAACACAACAAGACAAAATATTATCATATTTCATTATAACCAGGATGGACTGATTGGTGTTTGTTAGTGGACCGGGATGTCAGGTTTCTTTCTTGGAATAGCAGTGTGTTGTAGGATGGCTGAATGTTCGAGAATCACAGGGTGTTCTAGAATATCTGACTGTTCTAGAATGTCTGGGTGTTCTTTCTAGAATGTCTGGGTGTTCTTTCTGGAATGTCTGGGTATTCTTTCTAGTATGTCTGGGTGTCTCTTTCTAGTATGTCTGGGTGTTCTTTCTAGAATGTCTGGGTGTTCTTTGTAGTATGTCTGGGTGTTCTTTGTAGTACGTCTGGGTGTTCTTTCTAGTACGTCTGGGTGTTCTTTCTAGTATGTCTGGGTGTTCTTTCTAGAATGTCTGGGTGTTCTTTCTAGAATGTCTGGGTGTTCTTTCTAGTATGTCTGGGTGTTGTTTCTAGAATGTCTGGATGTTCTATCTAGAATATCTGGGTGTTCTAGTATGTCTGAATCTTCTAGAATGTTTGGGTGTTCTATCTAGAATAGCTGGGTGTTCTATCTAGAATGTCTGGGTGTTCTATCTAGAATATCTGTGTGTTCTAGAATGTCTGAATCTTCTAGAATGTTTGGGTGTTCTATCTAGAATATCTGGGTGTTTTCTAGTATGTCTGAATCTTCTAGAATGTTTGGGTGTTCTATCTAAAATATCTGGGTGTTCTAGAATGTCTGAATCTTCTAGAATGTCTGGGTGTTCAATCTAGAATATCAGTGTGTTCTAGAATGTCTGAATCTTCCTGGAATGTTTGCATTGTCTAGAATGGCTGGATATTCTCGAACAGCACTATTTTGTAACAGTGATGTGGATCAACTTCCTGTCTCCCTGTATTTGCTCCCTATAGCAATTCATTTAATACAACAGTTAGTTGTTGAGTTTTGTTGACATTACATAAGTACATGAACTTCTAATGGCGGACTAGACCATGATGTTGAGAGAGTTATCACACAAACATCTTCAAACACCAAGAACTCTGTTGACGTAACCATGATGTAATTATATTAGATAACAGGCTTTAGAAAGACTTTGACATTAAACCAAGAGTTACTTAATAACTGAAACAGCAGTCTTTGGACAACATTCAATAACAAGCTGTTGTGAATATGTGTTTCTTTGCCATGTTTCTGATTGGGGTCAATAATTTGCTCGTTTAAACATTTCGAAACCTTTCATCAGGCAGATGCTTTAGACAATTTTACTTAATTAATGAATGAATCCTGCCAACTATAGAACTGTCAACCAATGAACCACC
>NC_052323.1:35979974-36034974 GCF_016432855.1 Salvelinus namaycush | reverse complement strand
GGGGATTATTAGGTGACCGTGATGGTTTGAGGGCCAGATTGGGATTTTAGCCAGGACACCAGGGTTAACACCCCTACTCTTAGTGCCATGGGATCTTTAATGACCTCAGAGAGTCAGGACACCCGTTTAACGTCCCATCCGAAAGAAGGCACCCTACACAGGGCACCCAATCACTGCACTGGGGCATTGGGATATTTTTTAGACCAGAGGAAAGCGTGCCTCCTACTGGCCCTCCAACACCACTTCCAGCAGCATCTGGTCTCCCATCCAGGGACTGACCAGCACCAACCCTGCTTAGCTTCAGAAGCAAGCCAGCAGTGGTATGCAGTCTTTATACCGGCAGCCCAATTACTTTTTTGTTACTAATTGGTCTTTTGACTAATCACCAATTAGTGGAAGAAATATCAGAATGGGCTGCCTGTGTAAATGCATTGCACCTTGCACATCTCACTAGATAGCTATACAGTTATATTCAGCAGATGCTTTTATCCAGAGCGGCCTACAGTTAGTAGAGTATTCTTTTTTAGTCTGATAGAAAATTAATTACATCTTTAAGGCCAAGTGCAGTCAAAATTCTTTTATCTCATATTCTACAACAGCTGTAATGAAGTCTGTGTGTAGCTGGTGTATAGGAGACAGGCGCAGGACAGCCGATACGAGTAAATAAATGTATTTTACTCAACATATAATAAATGCAATACAAAAACAGAGCCCACAATAACGGACCTTCCCACATAGAAACAATCACTCACAAACAAACATGGGGGAACAGAGGGTTAAATAATGAACAGGTAATTGGGAGATTGAAACCAGGTGTGTAAGACAAAGACAAAACAAATGGAAAATTAAAAGTGGATCGGCAATGGCTAGAAGGCCGGTGACGTCGACCGCCGAACGCCGCCCGAACAAGGAGAGGGACCGACTTCGGCGGAAGTCGTGACAACAGCTGATGAAACTAACACTGTAAAAGTGGTGTGAAAAAATGTGATAGTTTCTGGTTGGCTGTGATAGTCCTGATAGTTTCTGGTTGGCTGTGATAGTCCTGATAGTTTCTGGTTGGCTGTGATAGTCCTGATAGTTTCTGGTTGGCTGTGATAGTCCTGATAGTTTCTGGTTGGCTGTGATAGTCCTGATAGTTTCTGGTTGGCTGTGATAGTCCTGATAGTTTCTGGTTGGCTGTGATAGTCCTGATAGTTTCTGGTTGGCTGTGATAGTCCTGATAGTTTCTGGTTGGCTGTGATAGTCCTGATAGTTTCTGGTTGGCTGTGATAGTCCTGATAGTTTCTGGTTGGCTGTGATAGTCCTGATAGTTTCTGGTTGAAAATCTAATCTGTACAGGACCTTCTAATCAGCAGGTTTGGATAGGCGTGAGTTTCTGCTTTCCATGGTGACATCACCATGTGGTAAACTGGATAATAGACCAATAACAAAGAGTTAAAACCTCTCTGCCAATAACAGCTAGTTTTCAGTTTACCCCTCCCCACTCAGGCCACTCCCAGACAGTCCTAGCAAAATTCTTGCTTATTGGTTTCCTTTAGTAGTGGCTTCATTTGGTTCCAGCCTCCGTGTCTATGTGAGTAGGTGAACGGATGATCTCCACATGTATGGTTCCCACGTGAAGCATGGAAGAAGTGGTGTGATGGTGTGGGGGTGCTTTGCTGGTGACACTGTCAGTGATTTATTTAGAGTTGAAGGCGCACTTAACCAGCATGGCTACCACAGCATTCTGCAGCAATACGCCATTCCATCTGGTTTGGGCTTAGTGGGACTATCATTTGTTTTTCAACAGGACAATGACCCAAAACACCTCCAGGCTGTGTAAGGGCTATTTTCTCAACCCAATTGAGATGGTTTGGGATGAGTTGTACTACAGAGTGAAGTAAAAGCAGCCAACAAGTGCTAAGCATGTGTGGGAACTCCTTCAAGACTGTTGGAAAAGCATTCCAGGTGAAGCTGGTTGAGAGAATGCCAAGAGTGTACAAAGCTGTCATCAAGGCAAAGGTTGGCTATTTTGAAAAATCTAAAATCTAAAATATATTTTTATTTATTTAACAGCTTTTTGCTTACTATATGATTCCATATGTGTTATTTCATAGTTTTTATTCTTCAATGTAGAAAATAGTAAAAAAAATAAAAAAATAAACCTTGAATGAGTAGGTGTGTCCAAACTTTTGTCTGGTACTGTATATTTACTGATTTGTTTTATATCTACTAGATTTAGGACAGACACTTCAAAAACTTGTTTCACATGATTTTTTTTGTTATTGTCCTTTTTGCCATTTATGAGTCTTAAAACAATTCCATATGTCAGATTAGCACCCTGCCCAACGGCTTAATGAATTAAATAGCAGAGTTGTAGGAGCACTCTGTAGACAGACCCATGGACTGTAAGAAACTATGGAATTGTGCCAAAGCCTGGGAACAGGAAGAGAAGTGGCCAAGTCCATGGATAAGTCCCAAATGCCACTCTATTCCCTTCACTACTTTTGACCAGGGCCCATAAACTATCATCTCCTGCCTCTCCTCTCCCATCTGATAGCGGAGTCGAAGGAGCATGGCAATAAACGACGGTCGCATATCACGATCCGTGGAAGCCAAATAACAGCAGCCTCCAGCAAAGCAGTCTACACTCCCAAACGAGAGGCACGGAGCGCATACAAACAACGAATAGCTTCACCACCCTCAAGCCTGATCTTTCCTGCATCGTCGTCGCTGGGGGTACCTGTGTCTGCGGCCGCTGTGCCTACTCCTACGTCGACACCCTTCAGTCCCTGCTCTGGATCGAATGGGGCTTCTCCATCTGTTGGAGGCCTGCACCAGACGTCGGGAGCTGCGGGCTCAAGTTATCCTGCCTTTGGCCTGTCCTTAAAGGGTTCTCCAAATCCTGTGGCGCATGGGAGTGGGCGGATTTCCTCGTCCTTCTCGCCAGCCGTTATTTTGGCAGCTCCATGGTAAGAAATGTGATTGTTCTTGGTGAAAAAAGAATTGGAGCTTGAGCAAGTGACATTACTAAGCTGCTCACAAATGCACTATTTCAGGACACGGAAATCGATTTTATCGTAGTCCATCTGGGTTTTAATGACATTATGAAGGGCAGTTCTGAACAGTTGAAACTGGATTTTAAAGAGCCGATTGACTCTCTGCTAGACACTAATAAAATTCCCATCATATCTGGCCCTGTGCCCTCTCTGATCATGTCTGGCCCTGTGCCCTCTCTGAATCACGGCATTGATCGCTTTAGAAGGATTTTTTCTCTTCACACCTGGCTACGTGATTAACTTTTGTTGACAATTTCGATACCTTTTGGAAACAAAACAGGTTTTATAAGGAGGATGGGATCCACCCAAATCATTTGAGTTGCTGGATCTTTTCACAGCATTATAAGGCTGCGTTGAGACAATGACTCATCAACGACCCAAGTCCAGCTCAGTTAATCCCCACCATTGTGTCACTGAGTCGTCTTAATGCTTTAGCAAATGTACATTACACCAGGGGCGTTGGTGGACACATTGTAAGTAACCTATTTCATGTCCCTCTAACTGCCCTGAATGCCTCTGCTGATCCTACAGCAATTGCATGCAGCAATCACTAGATGTATGCATATTAGCACTGAGGCCGTGTGCCTTAAGTTCTTGGCTCTTTCCAGAACCTCAGGAACCTAAGAGCAACATATATCTTCTTCTTCTTCTGAAGTTGTGCGCCAGGAAACAACTGATCCCAGCCATGAAAGTTGCCAGAGCCCGTGGGGACATTGCTTACATCCGCTATGACAGACTCCATGTCCACCCTCCCTCCCAGAAGCCTGGAAGGGATGAGAGCGCCAAGCCTATTGGTTCGTAGCTTCAACCCCGCAGCACACACACACACACACACACACACACACACCAATTGATTAATGTTACGTTACACTCGCAGGCCTGGGAACCTCCAGTCCTCGGGGGACTGATTGGTGTCACACTTTCAGTTACAGCCTTATTCTAAAATGGATTAAATAAAAAAATGCCCTCAGCAATATACACACAATACCCCTATACCCCTATATAGTGCACTACTTTTGACCTGGTATGGGGCCCTGGTGAACAGTACAGTTCATTCAGAAACTATTCAGACCACTTCCCTTTTTCCACATTTTGTTATGTTACAGCCTTATTCTAAAATCACAAAAAAAAAAGCATTTTTTCCTCATCAATTCTCATCAATCTACACACAATACCCCGTAATGACATCACAATACCCCGTAATGACATCACAATACCCCATAATGACTTCACAATACCCCATAATGACATCACAATACCTCATAATGACAAAGCGAAAACAGGTTTTTAGACATTTTAGCAAATATATATAAATGAAACCAGAAATACTTTATTTACATAAGTATTCAGACCTTTTGTTATGAGATTCTAAATTTAGCTCAGGTGCATCCTGTTTCCATTTATGTTTCTATAACTTGATTGGAGTCCACCTGCTGTAAATTCAATTGATTGGACATGATTTGGAACGGCCTGTCTATATACGGTCCTAAAGTTGACAGTGCATGTCATGAGGTCGAAGGAATTGTCTGTAGAGCTACGAAACAGGATTTTGTCAAGGCACAGATCTGGGGAAGGGTACCAAAAAATGTCTGCAGTATTGAAGGCCCCAAGAACACAGTGGCCTCCATAATTTTTAAATGGAAGAAGTCTGGAACCACGAACACTCTTCCTAGAGCTGGCCGCTCGGCCAAACTGAGCAATCGGGTGAGAAGGGCATTGGTCAGGGAGGTGACCAAGAATAAGCTCTGGTCGCTCTGACAGAGCTCTACAGTTCCTCTGTAGAGATGGGAGAACCTTGCAGAAGGGCAACCATCTCTGCGGAATTCAACCAACCACGCCTTTATGGTAGAGTGGCCAGACAGAAGCAACTCCTCAGTAAAAGGCACATGACTGCCCGCTCTGAGTTTGTCAAAAGGCACCTAAAGACTTTCAGACCATGAGAAACAAGCGTCATGTCTGGAGGAAACCTGGCACCATTCCTATGGTGAAGCATGGTGGTGGCAGCATCCCTATGGTGAAGCATGGTGGTGGCAGCATCCCTACGGTGAAGCATGGTGGTGGCAGCATCCCTACCGTGGAGCATAGTGGTGGCAGCATCCTTACGGTGAAGCATGGTGGTGGCAGCATCCTTACGGTGAAGCATGGTGGTGGCAGCATCCTTACGGTGAAGCATGGTGGTGGCAGCATCCCTACGGTGAAGCATGGTGGTGGCAGCATCCTTACGGTGAATCATGGTGGTGGCAGCATCCCTACGGTGAAGCATGGTGGTGGCAGCATCCCTACGGTGAAGCATGGTGGTGGCAGCATCCTTACGGTGAAGCATGGTGGTGGCAGCATCCCTACGGTGAAGCATGGTGGTGGCAGCATCATGCTGTGGGGATGTTTTCCAGCGGCAGGGACTAGGAGACTAGTCAGGATCGAGGCAAAGATTAACGGAGCAAAGTACTGAGAGATCCTTGATGAAAACCTATTCCAGAGCGCTAAGGACCTCAAACTGGTGCGACGGTTCACCTTCCAACAGGACAACGACCCTAAGCACACAGCCAAGACAACTCAGGAGTGGCTTTGGGAAAGGTCTCTGAATGTCCTTGATTGGCCTAGCCAGAGCACAGACTTAAATCCGATCTAACATCCCTGAAGAGACCTGAAAATAGCTGTGCAGCGACTCTCCCCATCCAACCTGACAGAGCTTGACAGGATCTGCAGAGAAGAATGGGAGAAACTCCCCAAATACAGGTGTGCCAAGCGTCATACCCAAGAAGACTCTACGCTGCCAAAGGTGCTTCAACAAAGTACTGAGTGAAGGGTCTGAATACTGATGTACATGTGATATTCCGGTGGTCACGTTTTCATAAATTTGCACAAAAAAAACGATTTAATCAATTTTAGAATAAAGTAAAGTAACAAAATGTTGAAAAAACAAGGGGTCTGAATACTTTTTATTTTTGTATCTAACGCCTTTTCTTTTGGGTTGTTATATATATTTTATATTTAACTATTTAACTTAACTATTTAACTTTAAAATGTACCTTTAACTCGGCAAGTCAGTTAATAACAAATTCTTATTTACAATGACGGCCTAGGAACAGGGGGTTAACTGCCTTGTTCAGGGACAGAACGACAGATTTGTACCTTGTTAGCGAAGTGGATTTGATCTTGCAACCTTTCGGTTACTGGTCCAACGCTCTAACCACTAGGATACCTGCCACCCCTACACTCTAACCACTAGGATACCTGCCGCGCCTACACTCTAACCACTAGGATACCTGCCGCCCCTACACTCTAACCACTAGGATACCTGCCGCCCCTACACTCTAACCACTAGGATACCTGCCGCCCCTACACTCTAACCACTAGGATACCTGCCGCCCCTACGCTCTAACCACTAGGATACTTGCCGCCCCTACACTCTAACCACTAGGATACCTGCCGCCCCTACGCTCTAACCACTAGGATACCTGCCGCCCCTACACTCTAACCACTAGGATACCTGCCGCCCCTACACTCTAACCACTAGGATACGTGCCGCCCCTCCACTCTAACCACTAGGATACCTGCCGCCCCTACACTCTAACCACTAGGATACCTGCCGCGCCTACACTCTAACCACTAGGATACCTGCCACCCCTACACTCTAACCACTAGGATACCTGCCGCCCCTACACTCTAACCACTAGGATACCTGCCGCCCCTACGCTCTAACCACTAGGATACTTGCCGCCCCTACACTCTAACCACTAGGATACCTGCCGCCCCTACGCTCTAACCACTAGGATACCTGCCGCCCCTACACTCTAACCACTAGGATACCTGCCGCCCCTACGCTCTAACCACTAGGATACCTGCCGCCCCTACACTCTAACCACTAGGATACCTGCCGCCCCTACACTCTAACCACTAGGATACGTGCCGCCCCTCCACTCTAACCACTAGGATACCTGCCGCCCCTACACTCTAACCACTAGGATACCTGCCGCCCCTACACTCTAACCACTAGGATACCTGCCGCCCCTACACTCTAACCACTAGGATACCTGCCGCCCCTACACTCTAACCACTAGGCTACCTGCCGCCCCTCCACTCTAACCACTAGGCTACCTGCAGCCCCTACACTCTAACCACTAGGATACCTGCCGCCCCTACGCTCTAACCACTAGGATACCTGCCGCCCCTACACTCTAACCACTAGGATACCTGCCGCCCCTACGCTCTAACCACTAGGATACCTGCCGCCCCTACACTCTAACCACTAGGATACCTGCCGCCCCTACACTCTAACCACTAGGCTACCTGCCGCCCCTACACTCTAACCACTAGGATACCTGCCGCCCCTACACTCTAACCACTAGGATACCTGCCGCCCCTACACTCTAACCACTAGGATACCTGCCGCCCCTACACTCTAACCACTAGGATACCTGCCGCCCCTACACTCTAACCACTAGGCTACCTGCCGCCCCTACACTCTAACCACTAGGATACCTGCCGCCCCTACACTCTAACCACTAGGATACCTGCCACCCCTACACTCTAACCACTAGGATACCTGCCGCCCCTACACTCTAACCACTAGGATACCTGCCGCCCCTACACTCTAACCACTAGGATACCTGCCGCCCCTACACTCTAACCACTAGGCTACCTGCCGCCCCTACACTCTAACCACTAGGCTACCTGCCGCCCCTACACTCTAACCACTAGGATACCTGCCGCCCCTACACTCTAACCACTAGGATACCTGCCGCCCCTACACTCTAACCACTAGGCTACCTGCCGCCCCTACACTCTAACCACTAGGCTACCTGCCGCCCCTACACTCTAACCACTAGGCTACCCTGCCGCCCCTACACTCTAACCACTAGGCTACCCTGCCGCCCCTACACTCTAACCACTAGGATACCTGCCGCCCCTACACTCTAACCACTAGGCTACCTGCCGCCCCTACACTCTAACCACTAGGCTACCTGCCACCTCTACACTCTAACCACTAGGCTACCTGCCACCTCTACACTCTAACCACTAGGCTACCCTGCCGCCCCTACACTCTAACCACTAGGATACCTGCCGCCCCTACACTCTAACCACTAGGCTACCCTGCCGCCCCTACACTCTAACCACTAGGCTACCCTGCCGCCCCTACACTCTAACCACTAGGCTACCTGCCGCCCCTACACTCTAACCACTAGGCTACCTGCCGCCCCTACACTCTAACCACTAGGATACCTGCCGCCCCTACACTCTAACCACTAGGATACCTGCCGCCCCTACACTCTAACCACTAGGCTACCTGCCGCCCCTACACTCTAACCACTAGGATACCTGCCGCCCCTACACTCTAACCACTAGGCTACCTGCCGCCCCTACACTCTAACCACTAGGTTACCTGCCGCCCCTACACTCTAACCACTAGGATACCTGCCGCCCCTACACTCTAACCACTAGGCTACCTGCCGCCCCTCCACTCTAACCACTAGGATACCTGCCGCCCCTACACTCTAACCACTAGGATACCTGCCTCCCCTACACTCTAACCACTAGACTACCTGCCGCCCCTACACTCTAACCACTAGGCTACCTGCCGCCCCTACACTCTAACCACTAGGATACCTGCTGCCCCTACACTCTAACCACTAGGCTACCTGCCGCCCCTACACTCTAACCACTAGGATACCTGCCTCCCCTACACTCTAACCACTAGACTACCTGCCGCCCCTACACTCTAACCACTAGGCTACCTGCCACCTCTACACTCTAACCACTAGGCTACCTGCCGCCCCTACACTCTAACCACTAGGCTACCTGCCGCCCCTACACTCTAACCACTAGGCTACCTGCCGCCCCTACACTCTAACCACTAGGATACCTGCCGCCCCTACACTCTAACCACTAGGCTACCTGCCGCCCCTACACTCTAACCACTAGGATACCTGCCGCCCCTACGCTCTAACCACTAGGATACCTGCCTCCCCTACACTCTAACCACTAGGCTACCTGCCGCCCCTACGCTCTAACCACTAGGATACCTGCCGCCCCTACACTCTAACCACTAGGCTACCTGCCACCTCTACACTCTAACCACTAGGATACCTGCCGCCCCTACACTCTAACCACTAGGATACCTGCCTCCCCTACACTCTAACCACTAGGCTACCTGCCGCCCCTACACTCTAACCACTAGGATACCTGCCGCCCCTACACTCTAACCACTAGGCTACCTGCCGCCCCTACGCTCTAACCACTAGGATACCTGCCGCCCCTACACTCTAACCACTAGGCTACCTGCCGCCCCTACACTCTAACCACTAGGATACCTGCCGCCCCTACACTCTAACCACTAGGATACCTGCCGCCCCTCCACTCTAACCACTAGGATACCTGCCGCCCCTACACTCTAACCACTAGGATACCTGCCTCCCCTACACTCTAACCACTAGACTACCTGCCGCCCCTACACTCTAACCACTAGGCTACCTGCCGCCCCTACACTCTAACCACTAGGATACCTGCTGCCCCTACACTCTAACCACTAGGCTACCTGCCGCCCCTACACTCTAACCACTAGGATACCTGCCTCCCCTACACTCTAACCACTAGACTACCTGCCGCCCCTACACTCTAACCACTAGGCTACCTGCCACCTCTACACTCTAACCACTAGGCTACCTGCCGCCCCTACACTCTAACCACTAGGCTACCTGCCGCCCCTACACTCTAACCACTAGGCTACCTGCCGCCCCTACACTCTAACCACTAGGATACCTGCCGCCCCTACACTCTAACCACTAGGCTACCTGCCGCCCCTACACTCTAACCACTAGGATACCTGCCGCCCCTACGCTCTAACCACTAGGATACCTGCCTCCCCTACACTCTAACCACTAGGCTACCTGCCGCCCCTACGCTCTAACCACAAGGATACCTGCCGCCCCTACACTCTAACCACTAGGCTACCTGCAACCTCTACACTCTAACCACTAGGATACCTGCCGCCCCTACACTCTAACCACTAGGATACCTGCCTCCCCTACACTCTAACCACTAGGCTACCTGCCGCCCCTACACTCTAACCACTAGGATACCTGCCGCCCCTACACTCTAACCACTAGGCTACCTGCCGCCCCTACGCTCTAACCACTAGGATACCTGCCGCCCCTACACTCTAACCACTAGGCTACCTGCCGCCCCTACACTCTAACCACTAGGATACCTGCCGCCCCTACACTCTAACCACTAGGCTACCTGCCACCCCTACACTCTAACCACTAGGCTACCTGCCGCCCCTACACTCTAACCACTAGGATACCTGCCGCCCCTACACTCTAACCACTAGGATACCTGCCGCCCCTACACTCTAACCACTAGGCTACCTGCCGCCCCTACACTCTAACCACTAGGCTACCTGCAGCCCCTACACTCTAACCACTAGGATACCTGCCGCCCCTACACTCTAACCACTAGGATACCTGCCGCCCCTACACTCTAACCACTAGGATACCTGCAGCCCCTACACTCTAACCACTAGGATACCTGCCGCCCCTACACTCTAACCACTAGGATACCTGCAGCCCCTACACTCTAACCACTAGGCTACCTGCCGCCCCTACACTCTAACCACTAGGATACCTGCCGCCCCTACACTCTAACCACTAGGCTACCTGCAGCCCCTACACTCTAACCACTAGGCTACCTGCAGCCCCTACACTCTAACCACTAGGATACCTGCCGCCCCTACACTCTAACCACTAGGATACCTGCCGCCCCTACACTCTAACCACTAGGCTACCTGCAGCCCCTACACTCTAACCACTAGGATACCTGCCGCCCCTACACTCTAACCACTAGGCTACCTGCAGCCCCTACACTCTAACCACTAGGATACCTGCAGCCCCTACACTCTAACCACTAGGATACCTGCCGCCCCTACACTCTAACCACTAGACTACCTGCCGCCCCTACACTCTAACCACTAGGATACCTGCCGCCCCTACACTCTAACCACTAGGATACCTGCAGCCCCTACACTCTAACCACTAGGCTACCTGCCGCCCCTACACTCTAACCACTAGGCTACCTGCCACCTCTACACTCTAACCACTAGGATACCTGCAGCCCCTACACTCTAACCACTAGGATACCTGCTGCCCCTACACTCTAACCACTAGACTACCTGCCGCCCCTACACTCTAACCACTAGGATACCTGCCGCCCCTACACTCTAACCACTAGGCTACCTGCCACCTCTACACTCTAACCACTAGGCTACCTGCCGCCCCTACCCTCTAACCACTAGGATACCTGCCGCCCCTACACTCTAACCACTAGGCTACCTGCCGCCCCTACACTCTAACCACTAGGATACCTGCCGCCCCTCCACTCTAACCACTAGGCTACCTGCCGCCCCTACACTCTAACCACTAGGATACCTGCCGCCCCTACCCTCTAACCACTAGGATACCTGCCGCCCCTACACTCTAACCACTAGGCTACCTGCCGCCCCTACACTCTAACCACTAGGATACCTGCCGCCCCTACACTCTAACCACTAGACTACCTGCCGCCCCTACACTCTAACCACTAGGATACCTGCCGCCCCTACACTCTAACCACTAGGCTACCTGCCGCCCCTCCACTCTAACCACTAGGATACCTGCCGCCCCTCCACTCTAACCACTAGGCTACCTGCCGCCCCTACACTCTAACCACTAGGATACCTGCCGCCCCTACCCTCTAACCACTAGGCTACCTGCCGCCCCTACACTCTAACCACTAGACTACCTGCCGCCCCTCCACTCTAACCACTAGACTACCTGCCGCCCCTACACTCTAACCACTAGGATACCTGCCGCCCCTACCCTCTAACCACTAGGATACCTGCCGCCCCTACACTCTAACCACTAGACTACCTGCCCCCCCTACACTCTAACCACTAGGCTACCTGCCGCCCCTACACTCTAACCACTAGGCTACCTGCCGCCCCTACACTCTAACCACTAGGATACCTGCCGCCCCTACACTCTAACCACTAGGATACCTGCCGCCCCTACGCTCTAACCACTAGGCTACCTGCCGCCCCTACACTCTAACCACTAGGATACCTGCCGCCCCTACACTCTAACCACTAGGCTACCTGCCGCCCCTACACTCTAACCACTAGGCTACCTGCCGCCCCAGCACCAAGCGCTAACAGTCAGTATCTTAATAATGTGTGAAATGCTTGATAGTGTATGTGATGTAAACAGAGAGGTCTACTTTCTTGGGGACCTGGATATTGACTGGTTTTCATCAAGCTGTCCGCTCAAGTGGAAGGTTCTCACTGTAACCAGTGTCTGTAATCTGGTTCAGGTTATTAATCAACCTACCAGGGTGTTTTACAAGAGGAAGCTTCTCACTGTAACCAGTGTCTGTAATCTGGTTCAGGTTATTAGTCAACCTACCAGGGTGTTTTACAAGAGGAAGCTTCTCACTGTAACCAGTGTCTGTAATCTGGTTCAGGTTATTAATCAACCTACCAGGGTGTTTTACAAGAGGAAGCTTCTTACTGTAACCAGTGTCTGTAATCTGGTTCAGGTTATTAGTCAACCTACCAGGGTGTTTAACAAGAGGAAGCTTCTCACTGTAACCAGTGTCTGTAATCTGGTTCAGGTTATTTAATCAACCTACCAGGGTGTTTACAAACACTACAGGAACAAGATCATCCACATGTATTGATCACATTTGTACTAATACTGTAGAGCTTTGTTCTAAAGCTGTATCCGTACCCATTGGATGCAGTGATCTCAATATAGTGGCTACATACAGGAAAGCCTAAGTTCCAAAAGCTGGGCTTAAAATAGTGTATAAGAGATCATACAAACAGACTTTGCTGTGACTCTTATGTGGATGATGTTAAAAATATTTGTTGGTCTGATGTGATTAATAAGGAGCATCCAGACGCTGCACTTGATGAATTTATATAATGTTTTTAATTTATATATATGTTTTTAATTTATATATATATGTTTTTAATTTATATATGTTTTTAATTTATATATATATTTTTTAATTGCTTCTTCCAATTATTGATAAACATTTACCTATTAAGAAACTGACTGCTGTGGATGGATGTATGGTTGAAAGAGAAAGGAGTGGCTAATAAGTTTGGCTGACTTACTGCAAATTTAAGAAATGATGTGACTGAACTCAACAAAATTAAGAATAAACTGTATTATGAAGCCAAGATCAATGATATAAAGAATGATGGGGGGAAAAATTGTTGGAGTTACTTTAAATGAAATTATGGGCAGAAAGACAAATTCAACTCCATCTTTCATCGAATGAGATGGCTGATTCATCACAAAACCATTTGATTTGGCCACTTATTTGAATGATTACTTCATTGGCAAAGTGGGCAAACTTAGGCACGAAATGCTAACAATGACCAGTGAGCCATCGTACTCATGTATAAAAAAAAAACGAATAATGAAAGAAAATAATTACAAGTTTGAATTTTGTTAGTGTGGGATAGGAGGAAAAATGATAAACCTACTGGCATTGACAACTTAGATGGAAAGCTACTGAGGATGGTAGCTGACTCTATAGTCACTCCTATCTGTCATATCTTTAATCTGAGACGAGAGGAAAGTCTTTGTCCTCAGAGCTGGAGGGAAGTCTTTGTCCTCAAGCCTAGAGGAAAGTCTTTGTCCTCAGGCCTGGAGGGAAGCCAAAGTCCTTCCACTACCCAAGAGTGGTAAAACAGCCTTTTACTGGTTCTAACAGCAGACCCATCAGCTTCCTGCAAGCTCATAGCAAACTGTTGGAAAAAATGGTGTTTTACCAAATACAATGCTACTCTCTGTAAACAAATGAATAACAGACTTTCAACATGCTTATAGAGAAGGGCACTCAACATGTACTGCACTGACACAAATGACTGATGATTGTTTGAAAGAAATTGATAATAAGAAGATTGTGGGAGCTGTACTGTTAGATTTCAGTGCAGCCTTTGATATTATTGACCATAACCTGTTGTTGAGAAAACGTATGTGTTATGGCCATTCAACCTCTGCCATATTGTGGATTCAGAGCTATCCATCTAATAGAACTCAAAGGGTTTTCTTTAATGGAAGCTTCTCTAATGTCAAACATGTAAAGTGTGGTGTACCGCAGGGCAGTTCTCTAGGCCCTCTACTCTTTTCAATTTTTACCAATGACCTGCCATTGGCATTAAACAAAGCATGTGTGTCCACATATGCTGATGATTCAACCATATACGCATCAGCAACCACAGCTAATGAAGTCACTGAGTTACTGAGTTGCAGTCTGTTTTGGCCAGTAATATACTGGTCCTGTATTTGGTACAAATCATTCCCAAAGCTCTAGACCTCAGCTGAATTTGGAAATTAATGGTGTGGCTGTTGAACAAGTTGAAAAGTCTAAATGACTTGGTGTTGCCTTACATTGTAAACTGTCATGGTCAAAACATATAGATCCAATGGTTGTAAAGATGGGGAGAGGTCTGGCCGTAATAAAGAGGTGCTCTGCTTTTTTGACACCACACTCCACAAAGCAAGTCCTGCAGGCTCTAGTTTTGTCTTATCTTGATTATTGTCCAGTCATGTGATCCAGTTCTGCAAGGAAAGTTCTAGTTAAGCTGCAGCTGGCCCACAACAGAGCGTCACGTTTTGCTCTTCATTGTAATCAGAGGTCTGATATAAATACTATGCATGTCAGTCTATCTTGGCTAAGAGTTGAGGAAAGACTGACTGCGTCACTTCTTGTTTTTATAAGAAACAATGTGTTGGAAATTCCAAATTGTTTGCCTAGACAACATACACTCACCACTGACACCACCAGAAATGCCACCAGGGGTCTTTTCACAGTCCCCAGGTCCAGAAAAAATTCAAGGAAACGTACAGTATTATACAGAGCCATGAGTGCATGGAAGTCCCTTCCATGTTATATAGCGCAAGTGTGACCTACTTGTTGTGTGTGTGAACTGACATGTATGTGTAACTGATAGAGGTACTCACACACACACAACATGTTAAAGGGGGAGACGGAGGAGCAAGAACAAGAACGAGAGAGAGAGAGAGACACACAGAGAGAGAGAGAGAGACAGAGAGAGAGAGAGAGAGAGAGAGACAGAGAGAGAGAGAGAGAGAGACAGAGAGAGAGAGAGACACAGAGAGAGAGAGAGAGAGAGAGAGAGAAAGAGGGACAGAGAGAGAGACACACAGAGAGAGGCACAGAGAGAGAGAGAGACAGAGAGAGAGAGAGACAGAGAGAGAGAGAGAAAGAGACATAGAGAGAGAGAGAGACACAGAGAGAGAGAGACACTGAGAGAGGCACAGAGAGAGAGAGAGAGAGAGACACAGACAGAGAGACACAGACAGAGAGAGAGAGAGAGACAGAGAGAGAGAGACAGACAGACAGAGAGAGAGAGAGAGAGAGAGAGAGAGAGAGAGAGAGAGAGACACAGAGAGAGACACAGACAGAGAGAGAGAGAGACACAGAGAGAGAGACACAGAGAGAGACACAGACAGAGAGAGAGAGAGAGAGGAGGAGGAGTATAGAGCAATAAGCAGTAGTCTTTTACAAGGGAATATCTGGTAACTTGTTACGCTGCAATGCAGCTCCATTGCCATTTCCCAAATTACATCCCTTTTGAGCCGTTTAAAGACTTGTTTTTTTCTGTTTTTTTCTCCCCCCCTCCCTCCTCCTCTCCCTTTCTTTGTCATCTTAATTTCACTGCAGCAAATCCATAATTCACTTCCTATTCGCCAAGTTCTATTGTATTTTCCATGTGAAATTGTGTTCTATTGGGATTCACTAGAAGAGGGGTTAAGATTCACAGTGGGGATCAATGAATACACCATTACAGGACTTGGCACTGAGAACCCTCCACGGCCCCAAAACACAAAGGATGAACAAATTGAAGGAGATTGAAGAGGAAACTCATTAGTGGTTTTCTAACCAGGTTCCCAATCTCAGACTGTGTCCCCAATTGCACATTATTCCCTATATAGTGCACTACTTTTGACCAGAGCCCCCTATGGGTCAATCAAACATAGTGCACTATAAAGGGATTAAAGTACCATTTGCAACGCACACACTGTGTTTTAAACACAGCAGGCAGGGAAGAGAGGCAGGCGTCTCCGTCACGTCCTCTCGGACATCTCATCTGATTTACAACCCACAATGCATCACTTCAAAGACTCCTCTCCTAGTTCTCACGTTGAACTTTCAGTCTGAGACCGGCATCCCAAAATGGCACCCTATTTCTTATGTAGTGCACTACTTTTAACCAGAGCACATGGTCAAAAGCAGTGCACGACATAGATTCATTGAAGTTCACTCTGTCTGAGTCCAAAATGGCACCCGATATTCCCTATATTGGCCTCTGCTCAAAGGTAGTGCTCTAAATATGGTGATAGGGTGGCATATGCAGCTTGTCGTTGGAGCCCCGTTGGTTAACGTTATACACATTATTAGCACAATAGGGTAGCGTTTGGAACACAGCCTCAGTCTGATCTACGTGTCCTATTTAGTCAGGACACAGATGTGTTAGCAATTAGCAAGTTCATTTTTCTATCAGCTTAACTTTTTAAAAAAAAACAAAAAAAACGTTCCATCTCAAACGGACAGACGGAGACCGTGTGAACTCGCTCTGAACTTCCTCCTTCAAATGCACGACAGTCTATTTTCGGTGAGCGAAGGGACACAGAATTATGGTTATTATGTTGGATCATTTCTTCCCTGTTTGGCTGTTTGAAGGCTATTTCCTCGCTTCTTTCCTTTCGTGTTTTCACTCTAGTTGTTGTGTACACACTCCAAACTGACAGATATACTTTTATGGAGTGCACCTAGCTACTTTTAGAGTTGAGCCATCCTCACTCTCGTTTTCCATACCGGGTAGTGCTGAACGGTGGCGAGGAAAGAGGAATTAGAAACGTTCAACCATAATTATTACCATATAAAGTAAATATTGTCCATGGGGTTTTGTTTTGGTTACAGGGAGATATGAGAACTCGGGATCCAGATGCTACCGAGCTCTGCTAAAATTAAACTGAAATAATCTTTAGTTTGATTGACACATAGACATAACATAAACAAGCTGCTGGATACGTTTAATTCTACACGTCAAGACCCTGTACTACAAAAGCATTGGCTGGAACAGCTGCCATTTTGACACAAAAACACTATTATGTTGTAGTGCAAATGACTACCTCCTTTGTAAACAAAACAAGCTCACTTTTTTTTTGAATTTATCGCTGCAAAACACATTGTTCTCTGGCACCTCTCGTCTGTCTGGTGTTGTTGTCTGGGAGCCTGACAGTTAGGGCCTGAGTCCAAAATGGCACCCTATTCCCTATTATAGTGCACTTCTTTTGACCAGAGCCCTATGGCACCCTATTCCCTATATAGTGCACTTCTTTTGACCAGAGCGCATTGGGGAATAGGGTAACAACGTAGGACGTAAGCAGAGTTTAATAATCTGTGTGGGTGGAACTGTTATTATTAGATTCCAACGTGCATCTATCTAAGTGATTTGTTACACAACACCGGCCGTGCATACTGTACCGTTCATACGCATTCGGGAATGTAATTCAGAACCCGTTTTTTCCCCACATTTTGTTACGTTACAGCCTGTACATCTATCCTGTCTCCACACACGCTATCTACAACATGTTCCCCTGTCTAATTACCCCCCCCCCTTCCCCGACGAGGTACGACCGCCGTATGGAAGATGTTGGAAAGACATACTGTTGTCATTTGTCATTCTGTCATTTGTATGAAAATGTGATGCCTCGTGCTACAACCTGGTCTCAGACTATTTCGTTTTATTCTGTACGTAAATCCGAGACACTCCTTTTAGTGTGATATGTTACGTTTCGGATGGTAGGTATTCATTTGTGGATGTCCATCACCCATTTCGGATTAATGTGTTACGAATTTGCTGAATGTACAATGTTACAAATTTGCAAAATGTATGATATGTTACGAATTATAGCTAGCTGGCTAGGTTGCTAACGTTAGCTAGCTCGCTATTTACATTTTTTATTTATTTAACCTTTACTTAACTAGGCAAGTCAGTTAAGAACAAATTCTTATTTACAATGACCAGGGAACAGTGGGTTAACTGCCTTGTTCAGGGGCAGAACGACATATTTTTACCTTGTCATCTCGGGGATTCGATCCAGCAACCTTTCGGTTACTGGCCCAACGTACTAGGCTACCTGCCGTCCCAACGTTAGCTAGGCTAGGGGTTAAGTTTAGGAGTTAGGTTAAAGGGTTAAGGTTGAGGTTAGGGTTATGGGGAGGGTTTGCTGAAAGAGTTAAGGTTAGGGGTTAGGGTTAAGGTTAGGGTTAGGGGAGGGTTAGCTAAAAGAGTTAAGGTTAGGGGTTAGGGTTAAGGTTAGGGGAAGGGTTAGCTAAAATGCTAAATAGTTGCAAAATAGCTCAAAAGTACTAAGTAGTTGATAAGTTGCTAATTAGCTTAAATGCTAAGTAGTTGAGAAGTTGCTAATTAGCTTAAAAGCTAAGTAGTTGAGAAGTTGCTAATTAGCTTAAATGCTAAGTAGTTGAGAAGTTGCTAATTAGCTTAAATGCTGACGTTGTCCGTGATGAGATTTGGGTTGCTTGATGTTCGCATTAAATGCCTATCCATCCACCCTGACCAACCTCCTTCGTGCCTTTACTAACCATCTGTCTTATGTAACCAATATATTACCCTATCACCCTATTAGATGTGTGTGTTTGTGTGTGAGAAGTGGTGCCTCCAATTCTGCCCTCGACATTCACACAGACAGACTAAGAGATAGAGTGGCTGAGTGTACCGTGAACCTTTGTCGCCCTCTAGTGGCCAGAGAGAATATTACAATATAACTCACAGTCACCAACAACATGAGCTGTTGGTGATATTACACTCACTTGACCTGAATAACAAGTGTTTGATGATCAACGCACAATGACGTGAAACATTTTTTAACAGTTAAATAAGCGTTGTAACGTTAATTTTTTCCCCCAATGGTAACTTCTTCTTCCTATGAAATTGAGTGTCAATGCTACAGTAGCTAGATGGCATCTTACTCAGTGTGTTGTGTTAGTGTGGAAACAGTCAATATCCCCAGCTGTTTGGCCTCTAAAAACACACTAACAGAACATGTATTACGTAAGGTAATTATGCACGGGCATTAATAGCAGCCAATTGTTCCGGCAGCCAGCCAGCTGGAAGAGCTTTATGTAACTGCCACAAAAATGACAGAAGTAAAAGGATGGACAGTCTCTTCATGAGTAGCTGCTTCTACTACAGAGAGAGAGAGAGAGAGAGAGAGAGAGAGAGAGAGAGAGAGAGAGAGAGAGAGAGAGAGAGAGAGAGAGAGAGAGAGAGAGAGAGTGAGAGAAGGAGAGAGAGAGAGAGAGAGCGAGAGAGATGAGAGAGAGAGAGGGAGGGAGGAAGGGAGAGATGACAGAGAGATGAGAGAGAGATAGAGAGAGAGGGAGGGAGAGGGAGAGATGAGAGAGAGAGAGAGATGAGAGAGAGAGTGAGAGAGACTGCCATATGTCACAATATGTATACAGTATTTTACCTTATATACCTTCGTATATGTGTGACACATATAATACAAATGTTAATTACACATATGTCCTTTATTTATTGTTTTCTTGACATCCAAATCAACCAGGCAGGTCCTACAGGACCCTCGTTTTGTCACACCTGGACTACTGCCCAGTTGTGTGGTCACAGAAGGACATAGGCAAATTGCAGTTGGTCCAGAACAGAGCAGCACGTATTGCACTTGTACATGTGTACGGAGGGCAAATGTCAATGATATGCATGTCAATCTCTCCTGCCACAAAGTTGAGAAGAGATTGACTGCATCACTATTGGTCTTTGTGAGAGATGTAAATGGAATGAAGGTACCAAAACTGTTTTTTCAAGCAAGTTCGGACACTCATCGGTACAACACAAGACATGCAACCAGAGGTCTCTTCACAGTCCCCAGGTCCAGAACAGAGGCTGGGAAACACACAATATTAAATAGAGCTATGGCTACATGGAACTCTCTGGTAACCCAGGTAACTCAAGCTAGCAATAAAAACCAGATTCATTAACCAGATCAAAAGAACACCTTACGACACTACGGCGACTGTAAAGAGACACAGATATGTTGATATATCATTTTTGTATTGTATTATATCGTGTTATGTATTATGTATTTGATTTGTTATGTTTTGTTTCCTGTTTGGGGATCCTAATAAAATACTTAATATGTCAGACTATATATTAGCTTATGTGCTCATGTATGTGTGACTCACAGTATTCAAATGTGTATTACATATGTCCCGTATATGTCACAATACTTGTTAAACAACGTATTAACATATACTGTGGGAAATACTGTGTGTAATATTGTTGGTAATACTGTGTGTAATACTGTGTGTAATACTATATGTAATAGTGTGTGTAATACTATATGTAATACTGTGTGTAATACTGTGTGTAATACTGTGGGTAATACTGTATGTAATACTGTGTGTAATACTGTGTGTAATACTGTATGTAATACTGTGTGTAATACTATATGTAATAGTGTGTGTAATACTATATGTAATACTGTGTGTAATACTGTGTGTAATACTGTGGGTAATACTGTATGTAATACTGTGTGTAATACTGTGTGTAATACTGTATGTAATACTGTGTGTAATACTGTGTGTAATACTATATGTAATACTGTGTGTAATACTGTGTGTAATACTGCATGTAATACTGTATGTAATACTGTATGTCATACTGTGTGTAATACTGTATGTAATACTGTGTGTAATACTGTGTGTAATACTGTGTTAAATACTGTGTGTAATACTGCATGTACTACTGTGTGTAATACTGTATGTAATACTGTGTGTAATACTGTGTGTAATACTGTATGTAATACTGCATGTAATACTGTATGTAATACTGTGTGTAATACTGTATGTAATACTGTGTGTAATACTGTGTGTAATACTGTGTGTAATACTGTATGTAATGGGAGCATTATTTCAGTGATACTTGTCATGGTAATAAAACATTTGAACAAACGACACAACACAATTGTTTTTATTTAATCGTATTAATTTAATTGTTTTCTTCTCATCGCAAGTTGTTAAGGGTGATGGGTTGGTCGGGGATTCACCGACTGACACTTGCAGAGCTGTCTAATGGGAGAGGAGAGGAGAGGAGAGAGGAGACATGTCATACTCATCATCGACATTGTACCGCCATGTCAATACTGAGCCAGCTAACGGTACCCGCTAAGGTAATAGCAACCCTCATAGGCTTGACAGGCTAGCGTTATCGCAGTTAGCTTAGCGTTAGTATATTCAATGTTCTCTAACAATACACAAAAATACCACTCTGTAATATATACCATTTGTGTGGGGAGAAGTCAGGGCCTAGACCAAGATGGTGCCCGACAGTCATGGCAGCTCTGCTTCTAGCTCCTAAGCAACTTTGAAATATTTTGTTTTTGAATGTGTTCCTTCTTACATTATTAGCCCACAAAGTTTTTTGTGTTATTACATACAGACGGAAATAACTTTTTGGATATCAGAGCAGCGGAAACTCACCAGCATTACGATCAGGAATACGACTTTCCCGAATTGGATCCTTTGTTCATAACCCCCAGGGCAATTGACCTTATCCCAGAGGCTGCTCCAAGACACCACCGGAGAAGAAGAGATATTCGGAGTGGACTTCTAGTCCGACTCAGGAGGCAGGAACACCATCCACCGCTTCCGGGTATATTACTCGCTAATGTTCAGTCTCTGGACAATAAAGTACCCGTGCTAAGGTCTATTCAACCCTGGTCTGACCAATCGAAATCCATACGCCAAGATTGTTTTGATCACACTGACTGGGATACGTTCCCGGGTAGCCTCTGAGAAAAACATTGACGTATACATCGACAAGTTGACTGAGTTTATAAGGAAATGTACAGGGGATGTTGTTCCCACCGTGACTATTAAAACCTACCCAAATCAGAAACCCGTGGATAAAACTGAAAAGTGCGAACCGTCACATTTAAACACGGCAAGGTGACTGGGAATATTGTTGAACACAGTGTAGTTATTCTCTCCGTAATCAAACAGGGAAAATATCAGTACAGAGACAAAGTGGAGTCGCAATTCAACGGCTCAGACACTAGATGTATGTGGCAGGGTCTACAGAAAACCAGCCACGTCGTGGACACCGACGTCTTGCTCCCGGACAAGGTAAACACTCTCTTCGCCCGCTTTGAGGATAACACAGTGCCACTGATGCGGCCCGCTCCCAAGGACTGTGGGTTCTCGTTCTCCATGGCTGACGTTAGTAAGACATTTAAACATGTTAACCCTCGCAAGGCTGCCAGCCCAGACGGCATTCCTAGCCGCGTCCTCAGAGCATGCGCAGACCAGCTGGCTGGAGTGTTTACAGACATATTCAATCTCTCCCTATCCCAGTCTGCTGTCCCCACTTGCTTCTAGATGTCCACCATTGATCCTGTACCAAAGAAAGCAAAGGTAACTGAACTAAATGACTATCGCCCCGTAGCACTCACCTCTGTCATCATGAAGTGCTTTGAGGGGCTAGTTAATAAGGATCATATCACCTCCACCTTACCTGACACCCTAGACCCACTTCAATTTGCATACCGCCCCAATAGATCCACAGACGCCATCGCACTGCACACTGCCCTAACCCATCTGGACAAGAGGAATACCTATGTAAGAATGCTGTTCATTGACTACAGCTCAGCATTTAAACACCCCCAGGTGGTGGTCTGATGAAACCAAGATGGAACTCTTTGGCCTGCATGCCAATCGTCACGTCTGGAGGAAACTTGGCACCATCCCTACAGTGAAGCATGGTGGTGGCAACATCAGCAGCGGGGACTGGGAGACTAGTCAGGATCAAGGGAATGATGAACGGCGCCAAGTACAGAGAGATCCTTGATGAAAACCTGCTCCAGAGCGCTCAGGATCTCAGACTGGGGTGAAGGTTCACCTTCCAACAGGACAACGACCCTACTGTAAGCACACAGCCAAGACAACGCAGGAGTGGCCTCGGGACAAGTCTCTGAATGTCCTTGAGTGGCCCAGCCAGAGCCCGGAACTTGAACACGATCGAACATCTCTGGAGAGACCTGGAAATAGCTGTGCAGCGACACTCCCCATCCAACCTGACAGAGCTTGAGAGGATCTGCAGAATGGGAGACACTCCCCAAATACAGGTATGCCAAGCTTGTAACGTCATACCCAAGAAGACTCAAGGCTGTAATCGCTGCCAAAGGTGCTTCAACAAAGTACTGAGTAAAGGGTCTGAATACTTATGTAAATGTGATATTTCAGTTTACATTTTTTTTTATATCTGTAAAAAAATAAAAAAATCCTGTTTTTGCTATGTCATTATGGGGAATTGTGATGTCATTATGGGGTATTGTGATGTCATTATGGGGTATTGTGATGTCATTATGGGGAATTATGTATAGATTGATGAGGGAAAGAACAATGTAATCAATTTTAGAATACGGCTGTAAAATAACAAAATGTGGGAAAAGTCAAGGGGTTTGAATACATTCCGAATGCACTGTATATACTACATGTGAAGTCACTGTATATACTACATGTGAAGTCACTGTATATACTACATGTGAAGTCACTGTATATACTACATGTGAAGTCACTGTATATACTACATGTGAAGTCACTGTATATACTACATGTGAAGTCACTGTATATGCCATGCAAAAAGCAAAACAATTGTACATTTGTCACTGTGGGTGTTTGACCTCACTACTTCACAGGATAGGCATATTTTTCTTCTTCTTGAACTTTTCCAGTGCCTTAATAACCAACTGTTATGTAATCTGTAAATAAAATGTGAAATCACAAAAGCTGCTTAGACAGAGGAAAATACAGTAGCTTACCTAGCCATGATTGGTTGAGATAATGGCATGGTTATGGCATATTATGGCATGGTTATGACACTGAGTGTCAACTGAAGCGTTACCCTCTTCAGATCAGAGGTTTGAACATGACATTAATGGGTTTTGTGACATGGCATCTTAATAATGGTGATGATGAACCCAGATTTACTGCCGAGACGGGGGAGGTTTTTCTCATACCCTGGTCAAACCCCTGTAAGGCATGTAGGTGCAGTAGGTTCCCCCCTATGTTTTGCTCCACTAAACATAATTGACGGAAGTCTTTCATCTAGCGTTAATCAAAGATTCCCCTTGTAGATGGCTTAGCTGAGCTGGTCCCTCAGCTAACCCGGGAAATAGGGAGGTTCATTACTCACGAGCCACCAGTAGAACCAGTACAGTAGAAGATAAGTGATCACTCAGAGTCAGTGGGAATATATACTGTAGACCTCAGTAAAAATGAAGCTCATCAGCAATCAGACGTAAAGGAACCTCCTACATATAGAGGACATGGTACAGACAAATGCTCCATTCGTGAATGGGAGGAGTAGATGAGAATATACTTGAGGAGGAAGGGATGTCCTGTTGAGGGGAACAATCGGATGATATAATTAGTCGATTATCTGGCAAATCAAGAGACATGGTAAAGATACATTTACTCAATGACATATCCGTTGATCCTAAAGAGAAAGCAGAGATTGTATTTGACATTCTGAAACAGAATTTCAGTGAATTGGCCTATTCACGCTTGCCTGTAGCTGATTTCTACAACACCAAACCTGGAGAGGTTGTTATAGAGAATTGGGTTTGGATTGGACAAGGCCGTAGATGTTGCTGACGAGGTCCTGAAGATTGACAGCCCCAACTCAGATGTCATCATGACGTTTGTAACATTACTGCCCTGACCCCCAAACTGGCAGCAGTATTCCAATTCCAAGTCTGCTGAGATATAGACTACGAGTGAAATACAGGAGAGAATGTATAAAACACGAAGGCTGCAGAATGGTCACCACGGTGTCAATCTACCGCTGTATCCTCAAAACAAGTGTCATGACGTTGCCTGCTTGGGTATAGCAAGCCCCATTCCCCTCTCCCTGCCACTCCCTGCCTCCCCCTTTCCTCCTTCAACCCATGCTGTGATCACAGAGAGATGTCGTAAATTCCTGAGAATCTCCTCATGGCCAAACAGTATTAGAGAGAGGGTAAACTTTCAGGACAAAGGAAGTTTTCTTCCACCTCACAGAACTTGAGGTACGAACAGATTTCATGTTCCTGGAAAAAGTATTAAAGATCGGTGAAGATCCCAGCTATTAACCGGTCCGTTGGTCACAATGTGGGAAACTCATGGGAGACTGGGTGGCTACATTACCATACCGCTGTTTATATAATAACCTCAGATATGAGGTTTACATCTGTTTGTTGTATAAAATGAATGAGTGAGTATGATACTGTTTGTATAATTGTGTAATATGATTTTGGACTGTTTAATGAAGAAAAATACAAATCCCTTTTGATTTGAACTAAATCCAAGGACCGCCCCTGAGCCCAGTTAGGGTCAGACATCCTGGGACAGCCCCTTTCTGCAATCCGAATAAAACCCAACTCTGAGAAATGATCAACAGACCATGTTTTTCTCCATAGGAGGAGAACGAAGGTTAAGTACCATTGCTGAATCTTTAACCATACCACGTGGTTAAACTCTTAGACGAATAAGAACAAGTCTTTGATATTGACTACTAGTCTGCAGCTAGGAATTCGGTATCATTGAACGCGAAGAACGACAACCGCCGAAACATCCATTCTATAACGAATGTCACTCTGAACTATCCACAATAACCAAGACGGAAAGACGGACCAAACTCTCCAACAAAAACTAACTTCTCTCCAGCGATCAAGACGACACACCGAGCGTAAATATATATATATTGATTGCAATTGTTCCCGAATGAGTGAGCGTTCATGTGTAAAGGATTAGCATGTCAATTGTTATAATTATGAACTCTAGTGACTTCTGAGTCGACCCCCAATTTTTCCTTTGTCTAACAAGCCGCCATGCCGGTTCAGCCCACTAGGGCATATTTCTCCCATCATTTTCATGTAACCATTTTAAGTTTGTTTGTTTGTTTATGCATTTCTGTGAATTACTTAGTTAGTAATAAATAAATGATTTAAGACAATTGATGTATGGATGACTCATAGTGAAGACTTGGTTCGGGCAGATAACCAACAATTTACGACGTTTGGAATGAGACTAACGTGAGGTAAAATAAATAAATCATTAATCAGAAGACTATTGATCAGATATGAAAATATCTGAAAGGTTATATTGGGAAATTATAACTTTGTAATCTGACTACTTTCCCTGGTGCCCTCGAATTCATAGTTAATTAGTTACGTTATTAACCAGTTGATCGCGTAATCCCTAATTACAGGAATCTTTGATATAAACTATAAGTCTTCAATTTAATGATACCAAAGACACGACACAAGGAACAGTACATTCCCCAAGACAACGCCGTTTGAAGACGGGTGCCAGTGACAGTGATACTTCTCTCACATCAAATGCCAAACAAGATGAGCAAAGTGCAAATATCGAGAGGTTAATGTCATTCCACCTGCTTGAACGTACCTTAGAGTAGAGCATACCCACTGTTATGGTTTCACAGACACAGGCCAAGGCACCATCTTTCCCCGCCCAACCCTTCAGGCGTAGGGAATGCAGGGTTTGTGGCTCAGCAGATCACTCCACTGTGATGCACTGTAGACATGAGAACCTGTGCCTCTGGTGCTTTTCCCCAAGATCATTGGAAGTCAAATTGTCCAAAACAGGGGGAAGAGACGTGCCAAACATCCAACACAGCAGCAACCGTGAAACTGACACGCCCACAGGTGAAGGGGGAAAATGGGGGTGTTCAACTGTCTGGCCCCAAGAAAGACTCTGATGATCTCGAGAAAGACATATGAGAGTTTGTGCAAAAGAAGGAGAGAAAATTGTTGTTTGGTTTACAAGAGGTACCACAAGAGGATCTTTCAGGTTTTGTTTTACACCTCTGTCTGTACATGGGAAAGTGCAGATTAAGGGCATTCTTGACACTAGGTCTATGGCCTGTACATTGAGTGAACATGCTGTGCTGTAAGGGGGGGCGTGCTGGTGGCAGGGAAGTCAGGCGCAGGAGATTGAACTTGGTATAAAACGGAGCAGTTTAATAAGTGCTCAAAAAACTCCAAAAACCAAAATATACAAAATAATACAAGTGGGTACAAAACCGGTCGCACACCAGAACATATCTTGCACATAGCTTACAAACAAACAATCACCGACAAGGACAATGAGGGGGAACAGAGCAGATGAATGGGATTGGAACCAAGTGTGCTGGAAGACAAGACAAAACCAATGGAAAATGAAAAGAGGATCAGCGATGGCTAGAAGGTCGACCGCCGAACGCCGCCCGAACAAGGAGAGGGACCAACTTCGGCGGAAGTCGTGACATGTGCAGAGACTTTTGGAAGCAGCTGCCCTTCCTCAACATTATCAGCCTCCTACAGAGTTAGTGTTAGTGGAGTTGTGGGGGGGAAGAAGGCCTCAGCATTATCAGCCTCCTACAGAGTTAGTGTTAGTGGAGTTGTGGGGGGGAAGAAGACCTCAACAAAGTGTTTCTATGACTTGGAGATGCAAATCTATGGGATTGATGTTGACGTGCCCATCCTGGTTGTTCCTGGACAGCGCGATGATCTTATCCTGGGATCGAATGTCATTAAGCATCTTTTGCATGAGATGAAAGGCACTGACGAATACTGGAAGCTAGTCAACAACATGGACGACCAGACCCACTCACCAGAGGGTGAGCAGTTTCTACAGATGATGACAAGTGTCACAAGATGGAAGGGACAGGAAGTTGATGGCAAGATTGGAACAGTGATGCTCAGTCAAGTTGTGACTCTTTCTTTCACCAAGACTGAACACTTAGTTTGGGGTAGACTTCCTAAAAATGTGTCATTGTCTCCAGGCAGCACTGTAATAGTCTGCACGAACGGTGAAGGACGCTCATCCCCTTCCTCATCAAGCAGATTGCCTCGCAGCCCTTGGTGGCAGTGCATTTAATTCAGCACCATGGACTTGACCCTCAGGATTTTATAATATCCCAGTTCATGAAGAGGACGAGAAGCACACAGCCTTTACAACACCGATGGGACTTTATGAGTCCATTCGCATGCCACAAGGTCTGTGTAACAGCCCGGCCTTTTTCATGAGAATGAAGTCAATTATATTTGGGTGGGGGATCTACATTTTTCAAACCTCCTTTTTTACCTGGATGACTTGTTGGTCTTTGCGCCCACCGAGGAACTGGCTCTGCAGCGACTGGAAGTTGTGTTTAGCCGTCTATGTGCCAACAAGAAATGTCACTTCCTACGAAGAACAGTCAAATTCCTCTGACATATCATTAAAGAGAACAGTGACATTCCTCTGACATATCATTAAAGAGAACAGTCAAATTCCTCTGACATATCATGAAAGAGAACAGTGAAATTCCTCTGACATATCATTAAAGAGAACAGTGAAATTCCTCTGACATATCATTAAAGAGAACAGTCAAATTCCTCTGACATATCATGAAAGAGAACAGTGAAATTCCTCTGACATATCATGAAAGAGAACAGTCAGATTTCCTCTAACATATCATTAAAGAGAACAGTGAAATTCCTCTGACATATCATTAAAGAGAACAGTGAAATTCCTCTGACATTATTAAAGAGAACAGTGAAATTCCTCTGACATATCATTAAAGAGAACAGTCAAATTCCTCTGACATATCATTAAAGAGAACAGTGAAATTCCTCTGACATATCATTAAAGAGAACAGTGACATTCCTCTGACATATCATTAAAGAGAACAGTCAAATTCCTCTGACATATCATTAAAGAGAACAGTCAAATTCCTCTGACATATCATTAAAGAGAACAGTCAAATTCCTCTGACATATCATGAAAGAGAACAGTGACATTCCTCTGACATATCATTAAAGAGAACAGTGACATTCCTCTGACATATCATTAAAAAGAACAGTGAAATTCCTCTGACATATCATTAAAGAGAACAGTGAAATACCTCTGACATATCATTAAAGAGAACAGTGAAATTCCTCTGACATATCATTAAAGAGAACAGTGACATTCCTCTGACATATCATTAAAGAGAACAGTGAAATTCCTCTGACATATCATTAAAGAGAACAGTGAAATTCCTCTGACATATCATTAAAGAGAACAGTGAAATTCCTCTGACATATCATTAAAGAGAACAGTGAAATTCCTCTGACATATCATTAAAGAGAACAGTGAAATTCCTCTGACATATCCTTAAAGAGAACAGTGAAATTCCTCTGACATATCATGAAAGAGAACAGTCAGATTTCCTCTAACATATCATTAAAGAGAACAGTGAAATTCCTCTGACATATCATTAAAGAGAACAGTGAAATTCCTCTGACATATCATTAAAGAGACCTGTGTGTCAGTGGACGCTGAGAAGGTGGAGTCCATTGCCAAGTTGAGCCAAGCTCAGCTGATGGAGGCAGACGGATCCACTCCCCCTTTTCGGAGGCTGAAATCCTTCTTGGGTATGGTATTATATTACCAGCCCTTCATTCCCGACTGTTCCGCCATAGCCAAGCCTTTGACTCCACTCACTGGGGGTCAACAAAGAAGAGACGCGAAGAAGAAGAAAGGCTACAGTGGAATTTTCCCGGGAAGCTGACGCTATCGGATTGAACAGAGGAGTGTGTCGTTGCATTCCAGAAGCTGAAGGATGCTCTTCTGAACTGTGTCGTGCTGCTGGCTCACCCTGATTTTGAGAAGCCGTTCATTCTCTTCACTGACACCTCTTTGGATGGTCTCGGGGGCTGTGCTTTGTCAAGTGCCTGAAGGTGAAGATAAAGCAAGGCCCAAGGCATTCGCAAGCAAGACCCTGAGCAAGTTGTAGAGAAGGTATCCGGCACATAAACTTGAATTTCTAGCTCTGAAATGGAGAGTGTGTGAAATATTCAGTTACAGGCTGGATTCTTGTGAGCAAAGATGGGTTGCCAAGATGGCACCCTACAACTTCAATCTGAAGTGTGTCCCAGGCAGCAAGACAACCGTAGCAGAGGCACTGAGCCGCGACCCCTTCGCAGCGACTGTCGCACAGAGAATGACGAGGGAGTCCTACGAAGAACTTCTGTGTGAGGCTGTTGGGATGGTGAACGATGATGTCCAAGATACCTTCCAGTGGGCTTCCTATCCCCAGGAGATAACATCCTTGACCACTGCTGAAGTGGAGGCTATATGTCAGCTCCATATCGACTGGGAATGCTCAACTGAGACGCAAGCAATCCAGCTTCGTTCCAACACCCAACAGCTGCTTCTGCTTTGCCTGAACTCTCGCATGACACTCCGATTCAGATTCAGATTCAACAGCTAGTGATTCAGATTCAGATTCAGATTCAGCAGTTAGTGATTCAAAATCAACAGTTAGTGATTCGGATTCAACAGTTAGTGATTCAGATTCAACAGTTAGTGATTCAAAATCAACAGTTAGTGATTCGGATTCAACAGTTAGTGATTCAGATTCAACAGTTAGTGATTCAAATCAACAGTTAGTGATTCGGATTCAAAAGTTAGTGATTCAGATTCAACAGTTAGTGATTCGGATTCAACAGTTAGTGATTCAAAATCAACAGTTAGTGATTCGGATTCAACAGTTAGTGATTCAGATTCAACAGTTAGTGATTCAAAATCAACAGTTAGTGATTCACATTCAACAGTTAGTGATTCGGATTCAACAGTTAGTGATTCAGATTCAACAGTTAGTGATTCAGATTCAACAGTTAATGATTCAGGTTCAACAGCTAATGATTCAGATTCAGATTCAACAGCTAGTGATTCAGATTCAGTTTTAATAGCTAGTGATTAAAAAAAAAAGTTTTTAACTAGGCAAGTCAGTTAAGAACAAATTCTTATTTACAATGACGGCCTACCTTGGACAAACCCGGATGACGCTGGGACACCCTACGGAACTCCCAATCTCGGCCGGATGTGATTCAGCCTGGATTCAAACCAGGGACTGTAGTGTTACCTCTTGCACTGAGATGCAGTGCCTTAGACCGCTTCGCCACTCGGGAGCCCCTCAGTCAGTACTTAAACATGATCTTTGTGTGGTGACTCTGTGACCCTGCAACTGAAATAAAAATAGAATTATATAGAAGTAGGGTATAGATAAGGAGATACAGTTGGAATAAAGGAAAGCTTGCATGTATTCATTTAGTCTGAGGAGCTAGGCCTATCTCTCTATCTGCACTCTGAAAGTAGTACTGAGGAGCTAGGCCTATCTCTCTATCTGCACTCTGAAAGTAGTACTGAGGAGCTAGGCCTATCTCTCTATCTGCACTCTGAAAGTAGTACTGAGGAGCTAGGCCTATCTCTCTATCTGCATTCTGAAAGTAGTACTGAGGAGATAGGCCTATCTCTCTATCTGCATTCTGAAAGTAGTACTGGGGAGATAGGCCTATCTCTCTATATGCACTCTGAAAGTAGTACTGAGGAGCTAGGCCTATCTCTCTATCTGCATTCTGAAAGTAGTACTGAGGAGCTAGGCCTATCTCTCTATCTGCACTCTGAAAGTAGTACTGAGGAGCTAGGCCTATCTCTCTATCTGCACTCTGAAAGTAGTACTGAGGAGCTAGGCCTATCTCTCTATCTGCACTCTGAAAGTAGTACTGAGGAGCTAGGCCTATCTCTCTATCTGCACTCTGAAAGTAGTACTGAGGAGCTAGGCCTATCTCTCTATCTGCACTCTGAAAGTAGTTCTGAGGAGCTAGGCCTATCTCTCTATCTGCATTCTGAAAGTAGTACTGAGGAGATAGGCCTATCTCTCTATCTGCATTCTGAAAGTAGTACTGAGGAGATAGGCCTATCTCTCTATATGCACTCTGAAAGTAGTACTGAGGAGCTAGGCCTATCTCTCTATCTGCACTCTGAAAGTAGTACTGAGGAGCTAGGCCTATCTCTCTATCTGCACTCTGAAAGTAGTACTGAGGAGCGAGGCCTATCTCTCTATCTGCACTCTGAAAGTAGTACTGAGGAGCTAGGCCTATCTCTCTATCTGCACTCTGAAAGGAGTACTGAGGAGCTAGGCCTATCTCTCTATCTGCACTCTGAAAGTAGTACTGAGGAGCTAGGCCTATCTCTCTATCTGCACTCTGAGAGTAGTACTGAGGAGATAGGCCTATCTCTCTATCTGCACTCTGAAAGTAGTACTGAGGAGCTAGGCCTATCTCTCTATCTGCACTCTGAAAGTAGTACTGAGGAGCTAGGCCTATCTCTCTATCTGCACTCTGAAAGTAGTACTGAGGAGATAGGCCTATCTCTCTATCTGCACTCTGAAAGTAGTACTGAGGAGCTAGGCCTATCTCTCTATCTGCATTCTGAAAGGAGTACTGAGGAGCTAGGCCTATCTCTCTATCTGCACTCTGAAAGTAGTACTGAGGAGCTAGGCCTATCTCTCTATCTGCACTCTGAAAGTAGTACTGAGGAGCTAGGCCTATCTCTCTATCTGCACTCTGAAAGTAGTACTGAGGAGCTAGGCCTATCTCTCTATCTGCACTCTGAAAGTAGTTCTGAGGAGCTAGGCCTATCTCTCTATCTGCACTCTGAAAGTAATACTGAGGAGCTAGGCCTATCTCTCTATCTGTACTCTGAAAGTAGTACTGAGGAGATAGGCCTATCTCTCTATCTGTACTCTGAAATTAGTACTGAGGAGATAGGCCTATCTCTCTATCTGCACTCTGAAAGTAGTACTGAGGAGCTAGGCCTATCTCTCTATCTGCACTCTGAAAGGAGTACTGAGGAGCTAGGCCTATCTCTCTGTCCGCACTCTGAAAGTAGTACTGAGGAGATAGGCCTATCTCTCTATCTGCACTCTGAAAGGAGTACTGAGGAGCTAGGCCTATCTCTCTGTCTGCACTCTGAAAGTAGTACTGAGGAGATAGGCCTATCTCTCTATCTGCACTCTGAAAGTAGTACTGAGGAGATAGGCCTATCTCTCTATCTGCACTCTGAAAGTAGTACTGAGGAGCTAGGCCTATCTCTCTATCTGCACTCTGAAAGTAGTACTGAGGAGCTAGGCCTATCTCTCTATCTGCACTCTGAAAGTAGTACTGAGGAGCTGGGCCTATCTCTCCATCTGCACTCTGAAAGTAGTACTGAGGAGCTAGGCCTATCTCTCTATCTGCACTCTGAAAGTAGTACTGAGGAGATAGGCCTATCTCTCTATATGCACTCTGAAAGTAGTACTGAGGAGCTAGGCCTATCTCTCTATCTGCACTCTGAAAGTAGTACTGAGGAGCTAGGCCTATCTCTCTATCTGCACTCTGAAAGTAATACTGTGGAGCTAGGCCTATCTCTCTATCTGCACTCTGAAAGTAGTACTGAGGAGATAGGCCTATCTCTCTATCTGCACTCTGAAAGTAGTACTGAGGAGATAGGCCTATCTCTCTATCTGCACTCTGAAAGTAGTACTGGGGAGCTAGGCCTATCTCTCTATCTGCACTCTGAAAGTAGTACTGAGGAGCTGGGCCTATCTCTCTATCTGCACTCTGAAAGTAGTACTGAGGAGATAGGCCTATCTCTCCATCTGCACTCTGAAAGTAGTACTGAGGAGATAGGCCTATCTCTCCATCTGCACTCTGAAAGTAGTACTGAGGAGATAGGCCTATCTCTCTATCTGCACTCTGAAAGTAGTACTTGCATCTCAGATCAGTTTGACCTGATTTACATTTTAAGGACTGTTACATTTGGTTTTCCACACCCAGATTAAGAATATTCTGCACTAAAAATATAATCTGCACTAAAAAAAGCACTTTGGGAGATTATCCATTGACCAAGATGCTTTCTGTCTAATCTGTGTCTGGGAAACGAGCCATACAAAGGTCAGATATGGATGTGGTGGAGAGACAATCAGGGGTTTTTAGGACTAAAAGGTCATTTAACCTAGCATGTGTCCCAAATGGCACCCTATTCATTATATAGTTCACAATTTATGGGTCAAACGTAGTGCACTATAAAGGGAATAGGGTGCCATTTGTGACGTAGTTCTAGTCTACTGCTCCTCTCCTTTCCAGTCACTGTGCTGTACTGATCAATACGGTCACTGATCAATACGGTCACTGATCAATACAGTCACTGTGCTGTACTGATCAATACAGTCACTGTGCTGTACTGATCAATACGGTCACTGATCAATACGGTCACTGATCAATACAGTCACTGATCAAAACGGTCACTGATCAATACGGTCACTGATCAATACGGTCACTGATCAATACGGTCACTGATCAATACGGTCACTGATCAATACAGTCACTGATCAATACGGTCACTGATCAATACGGTCACTGATCAATACGGTCACTGTGCTGTTCAGATCAATACGGTCACTGATCAATACGGTCACTGTGCTGTTCAGATCAATACGGTCAAAAATCAATACGGTCACTGTGCTGTTCAGATCAATACAGTCACTGTGCTGTTCCGATCAATACGGTCAATCAATACGGTCACTGATCAATACGGTCACTGTGCTGTTCAGATCAATACGGTCACTGATCAATACAGTCACTGTGCTGTTCAGATCAATACGGTCACTGATCAATACAGTCACTGTGCTGTTCAGATCAATACGGTCACTGATCAATACAGTCACTGTGCTGTACTGATCAATACAGTCACTGTGCTGTACTGATCAATACGGTCACTGATCAATACGGTCACTGATCAATACAGTCACTGATCAAAACGGTCATTGATCAATACGGTCACTGATCAATACAGTCACTGATCAATACGGTCACTGATCAATACAGTCACTGATCAATACGGTCACTGTGCTGTTCAGATCAATACGGTCACTGATCAATACGGTCACTGTGCTGTTCAGATCAATACGGTCAAAAATCAATACGGTCACTGTGCTGTTCAGATCAATACAGTCACTGTGCTGTTCCGATCAATACGGTCAATCAATACGGTCACTGATCAATACGGTCACTGTGCTGTTCAGATCAATACGGTCACTGATCAATACAGTCACTGTGCTGTTCAGATCAATACGGTCACTGATCAATACAGTCACTGTGCTGTTCAGATCAATACGGTCACTGATCAATACAGTCACTGTGCTGTTCAGATCAATACAGTCACTGTCTGGTTCTACTGTACCTGTAACACCCTCCTCTCTCCTCCTCATCCTGCAGCATGTCTGGTTCTACTGTACCTGTAACACCCTCCTCTCTCCTCCTCATCCTGCAGCATGTCTGGTTCTACTGTACCTGTAACACCCTCCTCTCTCCTCCCCCATCCTGCAGCATGTCTGGTCTGGTTCTACTGTACCTGTAACACCCTGCTCTCTCCTCCTCATCCTGCAGCATGTCTGGTCTGGTTCTACTGTACCTGTAACACCCTGCTCTCTCCTCCTCATCCTGCAGCATGTCTGGTCTGGTTCTACTGTACCTGTAACACCCTCCTCTCTCCTCCTCATCCTGCAGCATGTCTGGTCTGGTTCTACTGTACCTGTAACACCCTGCTCTCTCCTCTCCATCCTGCAGCATGTCTGGTCTGGTTCTACTGTACCTGTAACACCCTGCTCTCTCCTCTCCATCCTGCAGCATGTCTGGTCTGGTTCTACTGTACCTGTAACACCCTCCTCTCTCCTCCTCATCCTGCAGCATGTCTGGTTCTACTGTACCTGTAACACCCTGCTCTCTCCTCCTCATCCTGCAGCATGTCTGGTTCTACTGTACCTGTAACACCCTCCTCTCTCCTCCCCATCCTGCAGCATGTCTGGTTCTACTGTACCTGTAACACCCTCCTCTCTCCTCCTCATCCTGCAGCATGTCTGGTTCTACTGTACCTGTAACACCCTGCTCTCTCCTCCCCATCCTGCAGCATGTCTGGTTCTACTGTACCTGTAACACCCTCCTCTCTCCTCCTCATCCTGCAGCATGTCTGGTTCTACTGTACCTGTAACACCCTGCTCTCTCCTCCTCATCCTGCAGCATGTCTGGTTCTACTGTACCTGTAACACCCTCCTCTCTTCTCCCCATCCTGCAGCATGTCTGGTTCTACTGTACCTGTAACACCCTCCTCTCTCCTCCCCATCCTGCAGCATGTCTGGTTCTACTGTACCTGTAACACCCTCCTCTCTCCTCCTCATCCTGCAGCATGTCTGGTTCTACTGTACCTGTAACACCCTCCTCTCTTCTCCCCATCCTGCAGCATGTCTGGTTCTACTGTACCTGTAACACCCTCCTCTCTCCTCCCCATCCTGCAGCATGTCTGGTTCTACTGTACCTGTAACACCCTCCTCTCTCCTCCTCATCCTGCAGCATGTCTGGTTCTACTGTACCTGTAACACCCTCCTCTCTCCTCCCCATCCTGCAGCATGTCTGGTTCTACTGTACCTGTAACACCCTCCTCTCTCCTCCTCATCCTGCAGCATGTCTGGTTCTACTGTACCTGTAACACCCTCCTCTCTCCTCCCCATCCTGCAGCATGTCTGGTTCTACTGTACCTGTAACACCCTGCTCTCTCCTCCTCATCCTGCAGCATGTCTGGTTCTACTGTACCTGTAACACCCTCCTCTCTCCTCCTCATCCTGCAGCATGTCTGGTTCTACTGTACCTGTAACACCCTCCTCTCTCCTCCTCATCCTGCAGCATGTCTGGTTCTACTGTACCTGTAACACCCTCCTCTCTCCTCCCCATCCTGCAGCATGTCTGGTCTGGTTCTACTGTACCTGTAACACCCTGCTCTCTCCTCTCCATCCTGCAGCATGTCTGGTTCTACTGTACCTGTAACACCCTGCTCTCTCCTCTCCATCCTGCAGCATGTCTGGTTCTACTGTACCTGTAACACCCTCCTCTCTCCTCCCCATCCTGCAGCATGTCTGGTTCTACTGTACCTGTAACACCCTCCTCTCTCCTCTCCATCCTGCAGCATGTCTGGTTCTACTGTACCTGTAACACCCTGCTCTCTCCTCCCCATCCTGCAGCATGTCTGGTTCTACTGTACCTGTAACACCCTGCTCTCTCCTCTCCATCCTGCAGCATGTCTGGTCTGGTTCTACTGTACCTGTAACACCCTGCTCTCTCCTCCCCCATCCTGCAGCATGTCTGGTTCTACTGTACCTGTAACACCCTGCTCTCTCCTCCTCATCCTGCAGCATGTCTGGTCTGGTTCTACTGTACCTGTAACACCCTCCTCTCTCCTCCTCATCCTGCAGCATGTCTGGTTCTACTGTACCTGTAACACCCTCCTCTCTCCTCCCCATCCTGCAGCATGTCTGGTTCTACTGTACCTGTAACACCCTGCTCTCTCCTCCCCATCCTGCAGCATGTCTGGTTCTACTGTACCTGTAACACCCTGCTCTCTCCTCCCCATCCTGCAGCATGTCTGGTCTGGTTCTACTATACCTGTAACACCCTCCTCTCTCCTCCCCATCCTGCAGCATGTCTGGTCTGGTTCTACTGTACCTGTAACACCCTCCTCTCTCCTCCTCATCCTGCAGCATGTCTGGTTCTACTGTACCTGTAACACCCTCCTCTCTCCTCCCCCATCCTGCAGCATGTCTGGTTCTACTGTACCTGTAACATCCTGCTCTCTCCTCTCCATCCTGCAGCATGTCTGGTCTGGTTCTACTGTACCTGTAACACCCTGCTCTCTCCTCTCCATCCTGCAGCATGTCTGGTTCTACTGTACCTGTAACACCCTCCTCTCTCCTCCTCATCCTGCAGCATGTCTGGTTCTACTGTACCTGTAACATCCTGCTCTCTCCTCCCCATCCTGCAGCATGTCTGGTCTGGTTCTACTGTACCTGTAACACCCTGCTCTCTCCTCTCCATCCTGCAGCATGTCTGGTTCTACTGTACCTGTAACACCCTCCTCTCTCCTCCCCATCCTGCAGCATGTCTGGTTCTACTGTACCTGTAACAACCTGCTCTCTCCTCCTCATCCTGCAGCATGTCTGGTTCTACTGTACCTGTAACACCCTGCTCTCTCCTCCTCATCCTGCAGCATGTCTGGTTCTACTGTACCTGTAACACCCTCCTCTCTCCTCCCCATCCTGCAGCATGTCTGGTTCTACTGTACCTGTAACATCCTGCTCTCTCCTCCCCATCCTGCAGCATGTCTGGTCTGGTTCTACTGTACCTGTAACACCCTGCTCTCTCCTCCCCATCCTGCAGCATGTCTGGTCTGGTTCTACTGTACCTGTAACACCCTGCTCTCTCCTCCCCATCCTGCAGCATGTCTGGTTCTACTGTACCTGTAACACCCTGCTCTCTCCTCTCCATCCTGCAGCATGTCTGGTCTGGTTCTACTGTACCTGTAACACCCTGCTCTCTCCTCCCCATCCTGCAGCATGTCTGGTCTGGTTCTACTGTACCTGTAACACCCTCCTCTCTCCTCCCCATCCTGCAGCATGTCTGGTTCTACTGTACCTGTAACACCCTCCTCTCTCCTCCTCATCCTGCAGCATGTCTGGTTCTACTGTACCTGTAACACCCTCCTCTCTCCTCCCCATCCTGCAGCATGTCTGGTTCTACTGTACCTGTAACACCCTCCTCTCTCCTCCCCATCCTGCAGCATGTCTGGTTCTACTGTACCTGTAACACCCTCCTCTCTCCTCCCCATCCTGCAGCATGTCTGGTTCTACTGTACCTGTAACACCCTCCTCTCTCCTCCCCATCCTGCAGCATGTCTGGTTCTACTGTACCTGTAACACCCTCCTCTCTCCTCTCCATCCTGCAGCATGTCTGGTTCTACTGTACCTGTAACACCCTGCTCTCTCCTCCTCATCCTGCAGCATGTCTGGTTCTACTGTACCTGTAACACCCTGCTCTCTCCTCCCCATCCTGCAGCATGTCTGGTTCTACTGTACCTGTAACACCCTCCTCTCTCCTCCCCATCCTGCAGCATGTCTGGTTCTACTGTACCTGTAACACCCTCCTCTCTCCTCCTCATCCTGCAGCATGTCTGGTTCTACTGTACCTGTAACACCCTCCTCTCTCCTCCTCATCCTGCAGCATGTCTGGTTCTACTGTACCTGTAACACCCTGCTCTCTCCTCCCCATCCTGCAGCATGTCTGGTTCTACTGTACCTGTAACACCCTGCTCTCTCCTCCCCATCCTGCAGCATGTCTGGTTCTACTGTACCTGTAACACCCTGCTCTCTCCTCCCCATCCTGCAGCATGTCTGGTCTGGTTCTACTATACCTGTAACACCCTCCTCTCTCCTCCCCATCCTGCAGCATGTCTGGTCTGGTTCTACTGTACCTGTAACACCCTCCTCTCTCCTCCTCATCCTGCAGCATGTCTGGTTCTACTGTACCTGTAACACCCTGCTCTCTCCTCCCCATCCTGCAGCATGTCTGGTTCTACTGTACCTGTAACACCCTGCTCTCTCCTCCCCATCCTGCAGCATGTCTGGTTCTACTGTACCTGTAACACCCTGCTCTCTCCTCCCCATCCTGCAGCATGTCTGGTCTGGTTCTACTATACCTGTAACACCCTCCTCTCTCCTCCCCATCCTGCAGCATGTCTGGTTCTACTGTACCTGTAACACCCTCCTCTCTCCTCCCCATCCTGCAGCATGTCTGGTTCTACTGTACCTGTAACACCCTCCTCTCTCCTCTCCATCCTGCAGCATGTCTGGTTCTACTGTACCTGTAACACCCTGCTCTTTCCTCCCCATCCTGCAGCATGTCTGGTTCTACTGTACCTGTAACACCCTCCTCTCTCCTCCCCATCCTGCAGCATGTCTGGTTCTACTGTACCTGTAACACCCTCCTCTCTCCTCCCCATCCTTCAGCATGTCTGGTTCTACTGTACCTGTAACATCCTGCTCTCTCCTCCCCATCCTGCAGCATGTCTGGTTCTACTGTACCTGTAACACCCTGCTCTCTCCTCCCCATCCTGCAGCATGTCTGGTCTGGTTCTACTGTACCTGTAACACCCTCCTCTCTCCTCCCCATCCTGCAGCATGTCTGGTCTGGTTCTACTGTACCTGTAACACCCTGCTCTCTCCTCCCCATCCTGCAGCATGTCTGGTCTGGTTCTACTGTACCTGTAACACCCTCCTCTCTCCTCTCCATCCTGCAGCATGTCTGGTCTGGTTCTACTGTACCTGTAACACCCTGCTCTCTCCTCCCCATCCTGCAGCATGTCTGGTCTGGTTCTACTGTACCTGTAACACCCTGCTCTCTCCTCTCCATCCTGCAGCATGTCTGGTCTGGTTCTACTGTACCTGTAACACCCTGCTCTCTCCTCCCCATCCTGCAGCATGTCTGGTTCTACTGTACCTGTAACACCCTCCTCTCTCCTCTCCATCCTGCAGCATGTCTGGTCTGGTTCTACTGTACCTGTAACACCCTGCTCTCTCCTCCCCATCCTGCAGCATGTCTGGTCTGGTTCTACTGTACCTGTAACACCCTCCTCTCTCCTCCCCCATCCTGCAGCATGTCTGGTTCTACTGTACCTGTAACACCCTGCTCTCTCCTCCCCATCCTGCAGCATGTCTGGTCTGGTTCTACTGTACCTGTAACACCCTGCTCTCTCCTCCCCATCCTGCAGCATGTCTGGTCTGGTTCTACTGTACCTGTAACACCCTCCTCTCTCCTCCCCATCCTGCAGCATGTCTGGTTCTACTGTACCTGTAACACCCTGCTCTCTCCTCCCCATCCTGCAGCATGTCTGGTCTGGTTCTACTGTACCTGTAACACCCTCCTCTCTCCTCCTCATCCTGCAGCATGTCTGGTTCTACTGTACCTGTAACACCCTGCTCTCTCCTCTCCATCCTGCAGCATGTCTGGTTCTACTGTACCTGTAACACCCTCCTCTCTCCTCCTCATCCTGCAGCATGTCTGGTTCTACTGTACCTGTAACACCCTGCTCTCTCCTCCTCATCCTGCAGCATGTCTGGTTCTACTGTACCTGTAACACCCTGCTCTCTCCTCCTCATCCTGCAGCATGTCTGGTTCTACTGTACCTGTAACACCCTCCTCTCTCCTCCTCATCCTGCAGCATGTCTGGTTCTACTGTACCTGTAACACCCTGCTCTCTCCTCCCCATCCTGCAGCATGTCTGGTTCTACTGTACCTGTAACACCCTGCTCTCTCCTCCTCATCCTGCAGCATGTCTGGTTCTACTGTACCTGTAACACCCTCCTCTCTCCTCCTCATCCTGCAGCATGTCTGGTTCTACTGTACCTGTAACACCCTGCTCTCTCCTCCCCATCCTGCAGCATGTCTGGTTCTACTGTACCTGTAACACCCTCCTCTCTCCTCCCCATCCTGCAGCATGTCTGGTTCTACTGTACCTGTAACACCCTCCTCTCTCCTCCTCATCCTGCAGCATGTCTGGTTCTACTGTACCTGTAACACCCTGCTCTCTCCTCTCCATCCTGCAGCATGTCTGGTTCTACTGTACCTGTAACACCCTCCTCTCTCCTCTCCATCCTGCAGCATGTCTGGTCTGGTTCTACTGTACCTGTAACACCCTGCTCTCTCCTCTGAGGAAGGATTCGTATTAGAAGCGTAAGAGCTTGTCCCCCTACAAGATGGCCGCTGTCTCTGCATAATAACTACTGTGGAAGGGGAGTTCATTGGAAAGATATCCAGCAGGGCCTAGTCAGATGAAACATTACACTAATGTCCCTTCAAACACATACAGCTGTCAGTGTGTTATTAACTCTCACCCTGTCAGTCTTTTCTTTCCCCTCTCCCTCTGTCTCTCTTTCTCTCTCCCTCCCCCCTCTCCGTCTCTCTCTCTCTCTCCCTCCCCTCTCTCTACCTCGTTCTCCCTCTGACTGTCTCTGCTCTCTCTCTCCCTCTGTCTCTCTCTCTCTCTTTCTCCCTCTTTGACTGTTTCTGCTATCTCCCTCCCTTTCCCTCTTTCTCTCTCCCTCCCCCCTCTCCGTCTCTCTCTCTCTCTCTCTCTCTCTCTCTCTCTCTCTCTCTCTCTCTCTCTCTCTCTCTCTCTCTCTCTCTCTCTCTCTCTCTCTCTCTCTTTCTCCCTCCCCTCTCTCTACCTCGTTCTCCCTCTGACTGTCTCTGCTCTCTCTCTCCCTCCTCTCTCTCCCTCTCTCACTCTTTCTCCCTCTCTGACTGTCTCTCTCTCTCTCTATTGTCTCTCGCTCTCCCTCACCCCCTCCTCTCTCTCTCTCTCTGTCCCCTCATCTCCATACAGCCTATGGGGAGGTATCAGGCAGATGCACTGTGTGTGCATGTGTCACAGGGAAATTAGTTGTGGGTGAAACTGCTGTAAAAAAAATCTGCAGAGAGCAGCCTCATTCCGTGTCAAGACTGCCTCAGTCCGTATCAAGACAGCCTCAGACCATATCAAGACAGCCTCAGACCATATCAAGACAGCCTCAGTCCGTATCAAGACAGCCTCAGACCATATCAAGACAGCCTCAGACCATATCAAGACAGCCTCAGTCGGTGTCAAGACAGCCTCAGACCGTATCAAGACAGCCTCAGACCGTATCAAGACAGCCTCAGACCGTGTCAAGACAGCCTCAGACCGAATCAAGACAGCCTCAGTCCGTATCAAGACAGCCTCAGACCGAATCAAGACAGCCTCAGACCGTATCAAGACAGCCTCAGACCGAATCAAGACAACCTCAGACCGTATCAAGACAGCCTCAGACCGAATCAAGACAGCCTCAGACCGTATCAAGACAGCCTCAGACCGAATCAAGACAGTCTCAGACCGTGTCAAGACAGCCTCAGGGGGCTTGACACAGCCTCAGACCGAATCAAGACAGCCTCAGACCATATCAAGACAGTCTCAGACCGTATCAAGACAGCCTCAGACCGTATCAAGACAGCCTCAGACCGTGTCAAGACAGCCTCAGTCCGTATCAAGACAGCCTCAGACCGTATCAAGACAGCCAGCCTCAGACCGTGTCAAGACAGCCTCAGTCCATGACAAGACAGCCTCAGGGGGCTTGACACAGCCTCAGACCATATCAAGACAGCCTCAGACCGTATCAAGACAGCCTCAGACAGTATCAAGACAGCCTCAGACCATATCAAGACAGCCTCAGACCGTATCAAGACAGCCTCAGACCATATCAAGACAGCCTCAGACCGTATCAAGACAGCCTCAGACCATATCAAGACAGCCTCAGACAGTATCAAGACAGCCTCAGACCGTGTCAAGACAGCCTCAGACCATATCAAGACAGCCTCAGACCGTATCAAGACAGCCTCAGACCGTGTCAAGACAGCCTCAGACCATATCAAGACAGCCTCAGGGGGCTTGACACAGCCTCAGACCGTGTCAAGACAGCCTCAGACCATATCAAGACAGCCTCAGACCGTATCAAGACAGCCTCAGACAGTATCAAGACAGCCTCAGACCGTATCAAGACAGCCTCAGGGGGCTTGACACAGCCTCAGACCGTGTCAAGACAGCCTCAGACCATATCAAGACAGCCTCAGACCGTATCAAGACAGCCTCAGACCGTATCAAGACAGCCTCAGACCGTGTCAAGACAGCCTCAGGGGGCTTGACACAGCCTCAGACCATATCAAGACAGCCTCAGTCCGTATCAAGACAGCCTCAGACCGAATCAAGACAGCCTCAGACCATATCAAGACAGCCTCAGACCATATCAAGACAGTCTCAGACCGTATCAAGACAGCCTCAGACCGTATCAAGACAGCCTCAGACCGTGTCAAGACAGCCTCAGTCCGTGACAAGACAGCCTCAGGGGGCTTGACACAGCCTCAGACCATATCAAGACAGCCTCAGACCGTATCAAGACAGCCTCAGACCATATCAAGACAGCCTCAGACAGTATCAAGACAGCCTCAGACGTATCAAGACAGCCTCAGACCGTGTCAAGACAGCCTCAGTCCGTGTCAAGACAGCCTCAGACCGTATCAAGACAGCCTCAGACGTATCAAGACAGCCTCAGACGTGTCAAGACAGCCTCAGACCGTATCAAGACAGCCTCAGACCGTGTCAAGACAGCCTCAGACTGTATCAAGACAGCCTCAGGGGGCTTGACACAGCCTCAGACCGTGTCAAGACAGCCTCAGACCGTATCAAGACAGCCTCAGACCGTGTCAAGACAGCCTCAGTCTGTGTCAAGACAGCCTCAGACCGTATCAAGACAGCCTCAGACCGTATCAAGACAGCCTCAGGGGGCTTGATACAGCCTCAGACCGTGACAAGACAGCCTCAGACCGTGTCAAGACAGCCTCAGGCCGTGTCAAGACAGCCTCAGACCGTATCAAGACAGCCTCAGTCCGTATCAAGACAGCCTCAGTCCGTGTCAAGACAGCCTCAGACCGTATCAAGACAGCCTCAGACCGTATCAAGACAGCCTCAGACCGTGTCAAGACAGCCTCAGGGGGCTTGACACAGCCTCAGTCCATATCAGACAGCCTCAGACCGTATCAAGACAGCCTCAGACCGTATCAAGACAGCCTCAGACCGTGTCAAGACAGCCTCAGACCGTATCAAGACAGCCTCAGACCGTGTCAAGACAGCCTCAGGGGGCTTGACACAGCCTCAGACCGTATCAAGACAGCCTCAGACCGTGTCAAGACAGCCTCAGACCGTGTCAAGACAGCCTCAGGCCGTGTCAAGACAGCCTCAGACCGTATCAAGACAGCCTCAGTCCGTATCAAGACAGCCTCAGTCCGTGTCAAGACAGCCTCAGGGGGCTTGACACAGCCTCAGACCGTGTCAAGACAGCCTCAGACCGTGTCAAGACAGCCTCAGTCCGTGTCAAGACAGCCTCAGACCGTATCAAGACAGCCTCAGGGGGCTTGACACAGCCTCAGACCGTGTCAAGACAGCCTCAGGCCGTGTCAAGACAGCCTCAGACCGTATCAAGACAGCCTCAGACCGTGTCAAGACAGCCTCAGGGGGCTTGACACAGCCTCGGACCGTGTCAAGACAGCCTCAGACCGTGTCAAGACAGCCTCAGACCGTGTCAAGACAGCCTCAGACCGTTTCAAGACAGTCTCAGACCGTGTCAAGACAGCCTCAGACTGTATCAAGACAGCCTCAGGGGGCTTGACACAGCCTCGGACCGTGTCAAGACAGCCTCAGACCGTGTCAAGACAGCCTCAGACCGTGTCAAGACAGCCTCAGACCGTGTCAAGACAGAGGGTAAATCACACTACTACTCCCATCGCTCTTCAACATACTATAACTGTCGTTTACCCACCGTAGAGGGATGGACTACGCGCTTTTACTACATCTCCCATCCTCATTCCATCTACATATAACTGTGTTACCCACCTAGTGGAGGAATAAACGCTACTAATCCCATCCTCATTCCATCTACTATATAACTGTGTTACCACCTAGTGGAGGAATAATGCACTTACATCCCATCCTCATTCATCTACTATCTAACTGTGTTACCACCTAGTGGAGATACAATCACAGCTACTACAGCCCATCCTCATTCCATCTGCTAACTGTGTTACCACCTAGTGGAGAAATAACGCTTCTACATCCCATCCTCATTCCATCTACTATACTGTGTTACACCTAGTGGAGATCACCGCCTACAGCCCATCCTCATCCATCTGCTATAACTGTGTTACCACCTAGGTGGGAGAAAACGCTTCTACATCCCATCCCATTCATCATGCTATAACTGTTATCACCTAGTGGGGAATACTGCTACTACATCCACATCCTCATTCCATCTACTATAACTGTTTACCACCTAGTGGAGAAAACGCTACTACATCCCATCCTCATTCAATCTACTATAACTGTGTTACCACCTAGTGGGAATACCGCTACTACATCCCATCCTCATTCCATCTACTATAACTGTGTTACCACTAGTGGAGGAATAACGCTACTACATATCCCATTCCTCATTCCATCTACTATAACTGTGTTACCACCTAGTGGAGGATTAACGCTACTACATCCCATCCTCATTCATCTACTATAACTGTGTTACCACCTAGTGGAGAAATAACGCTACTACATCCCATCCTCATTCCATCTACTATAACTGTGTTACCACCTAGTGGAGGAATACCGCTACTACATCCCATCCTCATTCCATCTACTATAACTGTGTTACCACCTAGTGGAGGAATAACGCTACTACATCCCATCCTCATTCCATCACTATAACTGTGTTACCACCTAGTGGAGGAATAACGACTACATCCATCCTCATTCCATCTACTATAAATGTGTTACCACCTAGTGGAGATACACCGCTACTACAGCCCATCCTCATTCCATCTGCTATAACTGTGTTACCACCTAGTGGAGAAATAACGCTTCTACATCCCATCCTCATTCCATCTACTATAACTGTGTTACCACCTAGTGGAGATACACCGCTACTACAGCCCATCCTCATTCCATCTGCTATAACTGTGTTACCACCTAGTGGAGAAATAACGCTTCTACATCCCATCCTCATTCCATCTGCTATAACTGTTATCACCTAGTGGAGGAATACTGCTACTACATCCCATCCTCATTCCATCTACTATAACTGTGTTACCACCTAGTGGAGGAAAAACGCTACTACATCCCATCCTCATTCCATCTACTATAACTGTGTTACCACCTAGTGGAGGAATACCGCTACTACATCCCATCCTCATTCCATCTACTATAACTGTGTTACCACCTAGTGGAGGAATAACGCTACTACATCCCATCCTCATTCCATCTGCTATAACTGTGTTACCACCTAGTGGAGGATTAACGCTACTACATCCCATCCTCATTCCATCTACTATAACTGTGTTACCACCTAGTGAGAAATAACGCTACTACATCCCATCCTCTCCATCTACTATAACTGTGTTACCACCTAGTGGAGGAATAATGCTACTACATCCCATCCTCATTCCATCTACTATAACTGTGTTACCACCTAGTGGAGATACACCGCTACTACAGCCCATCCTCATTCCATCTGCTATAACTGTGTTACCACCTAGTGGAGAAATAACGTCTACATCCCATCCTCATTCCATCTCTATAACTGTGTTACCACCTAGTGGAGATACTCCTACTACATCCCATCCTCATTCCTCTAGCTAAACTGTGTTACCACCTAGTGGAGGAAAAACGCTACTACATCCCATCCTCATCCATCTACTATAACTGTGTTACCACCTAGTGGAGGAATACCGCTACTACATCCCATCCTCATTCCATCTACTATAACTGTGTTACCACCTAGTGGAGGAATAACTACTACATCCCATCCTCATCCATCTACTATAACTGTGTTACCACCTAGTGGAGAATAACGCTACTACATCCCATCCTCATTCCATCTACTATATCTGTGTACCACTAGTGGAGAAATAACGCTACTACATCCCATCCTCATTCCATCTCTATAACTGTTTACCACCTAGTGAGGAATAAGCTACTACATCCCATCCTCATTCCATCTACTATAACTGTGTTACCCTCCATAGTGGAGGATAACGCTACTACATCCCATCCTCATTCATCTACTATAACTGTGTTACCACCTAGTGGAGAATAACACTACTACATCCCCCTCATTCCATCTACTATAACTGTGTTACCCACTGTAGAGGAATACCGCACTACATCCCATCCTCATTCCATCTATCTATAACTTGTTACCACCTAGTAGATACACCGCTACTACATCCCATCCTCATTCCATCTGCTATACTGTGTTACCACCTAGTGGAGAAATACCGCTACTACATCCCATCCTCATTCCATCTACTATAACTGTGTTACCACCTAGTAGAGGAATAACGCTACTACCTCCCATCCTCATTCCATCTGCTATAACTGTCTTACCACCTAGTGGAGGAATAACGCTACTACATCCCATCCTCATTCCATCTACTATAACTGTGTTATCACCTAGTGGAGGAATAACGCTACTACATCCCATCCTCATTACATCTACTATACTGTGTTACCACCTAGTCGAGAAATAACGCTACTACATCCCATCCTCATTCCATCTACTATAACTGTGTTATCACCTAGTGGAGGAATAACGCTACTACAACTCCATCCTCATTACATCTACTATAACTGTGTTACCACCTAGTCGAGAAATAACGCTACTACATCCATCCTCATTCCATTACTATAACTGTGTTACCACCTAGTGGAGGAATACACTACTACATCCCATCCTCATTCCATCTACTATAACTGTGTTACCACCTAGTACGAGAATAACGCTACTACTCCCATCCTCATTCCATCTCTATAACTGTTTACCCACCTAGTGGAGGAATAACGCTACTACATCCCATCCTCATTCCATCTACTATAACTGTGTTACCACCTAGTGGAGGAATAACGCTACTACATCCCATCCTCATTACATCATCTATAACTGTGTTACCACCTAGTCGAGAAATAACGCTACTACATCCCATCCTCATTCCATCTACTATAACTGTGTTATCACCTAGTGGAGGAATAACGCTACTACATCCCATCCTCATTACATCTACTATAACTGTGTTACCACCTAGTCGAGAAATAACGCTACTACATCCCATCCTCATTCCATCTACTATAACTGTTACACCTAGTGAGGAATACAGCTACTACATCCCATCCTCATTCCTCTCTATAACTGTGTTACACCTAGTGGAGAAATAACGCTACTACATCCCTCCTATTCCATCTACTATAACTGTGTTACACACCTGTGGAAATAACGCTACTACATCCATCCTATTCCATCACTCTAACTGTGTTACCACATAGTGAGAAATAACGCTACTAACATCCCATCCTCATTCCATCTCTATAACTGTGTTACCACCTAGTGGAGAAATAACGCTACTACATCCCATCCTATTCCTCTACTATAACTGTGTTACCACCTAGTGGAGATACACCGCTACTACATCCCATCCTCATTCCATCTACTATAACTGTGTTACCACCTAGTGGAGAAATAACGCTACTACATCCCATCCTCATTCCATCTCTATAACTGTGTTACCACCTAGTGGAGATAACGCTCTACATCCATCCTCATCATCTGCTATAACTGTGTTACCACCTAGTGGAGAGAATAACGCTACTACATCCCATCCTCATTCCATCTGCTATAACTGTGTTACCCCTAGTGGAGATAACGCTACTACATCCCATCCTCATTCCATCTACTATACTGTGTTACCACCTAGTGGAGGATTAACGCTACTACATCCCATCCTCATTCCATCTGCTATAACTGTGTTACCACCTAGTGGAGAAATAACGCTATACACTCCCATCCTCATTCCATCACTATAACTGTGTTTACCACCTAGTGGAGAATAACGCTACTAATCCCATCTCATTCCATCTCTATAACTGTGTTACCAGCTAGTGGAGGAATAACGCTACTACATCACCATCCACATTCCACATTCCACTTAGCTATAACCTGTGTTACCACACTAGTGTTACGAATAGAAATAACGCACTACATCCATCCTTTCATTCCACTTAATATGATGTTGTTACCACCGGATAGGTGGAATAATAAGCAAGAAAGATCATCCATCAAAAGGAGGAGTACAAAATAGAGAAATACACGAAATTAACATCACATCCCACCACACATTTTGTCGACAAGTGTGGTATAAACAATAAACCCAACGTGCCATCTCACAACATTACGCATAACTGCAAATTGTTACCACCTAGTGAAATGAGCATACTACGAACATCCATCCCATTCCATCTGATATAACTGTGTTACCACCTAGTGGAGAATAACACTACTACATCCCATCCTCATTCCATCTACTATAACTGTGTTACCACCTAGTGAGGAATACCGCTACTACATCCCATCCTCATTCATCTACTATAACTGTGTTACCACCTAGTGGAGGAATACGCTACTACATCCCATCCTCATTCCATCTACTATAACTGTGTTACCACCTAGTGGAGGAATAACACTACTACATCCCATCCTCATTCCATCTACTATAACTGTGACCACCTAGTGGAGATACACCACTACTACTCCATCCTCATTCCATCACTATAACTGTGTTACCACCTAGTGGAGGAATAACGCTACTACATCCCATCCTCATTCCATCTGCTATAACTGTGTTACCACTAGTGGAGGAATAACGCTACTACATCCCATCTCATTCCATCTGCTATAACTGTGTTACCACCTAGTGGAGAAATAACGCTACTACATCCATCCTCATTCCATCTACTATAACTGTGTTTCCACCTAGTGGAGGAATAACGCTACTTCCCACCCATCCTCATTCCATCTGCTATAACTGTGTTACCACCTAGTGGAGAAATAACGCTACTACATCCCATCCTCATTCCATCTGCTATAACTGTGTTACCACCTAGTGGAGAAATAACGCTACTACATCCCATCCTCATTCCATCTGCTATAACTGTATTACCACCTAGTGGAGAAATAACGCTACTACATCACATCCTCATTCCATCTACTATAACTTTGTTACCACCTAGTGGAGAAATAACGCTACTACATCCCATCCTCATTCCATCTGCTATAACTGTGTTACCACCTAGTGGAGAAATAACGCTACTACATCCCATCCTCATTCCATCTACTATAACTGTGTTACCACCTAGTGGAGATACACCGCTACTACATCCCATCCTCATTCCATCTACTATAACTGTGTTACCACCTAGTGGAGGAATAACGCTACTACATCCCATCCTCATTCCATCTGCTATAACTGTGTTACCACCTAGTGGAGGAATAACGCTACTACATCCCATCCTCATTCCATCTACTATAACTGTGTTACCACCTAGTGGAGAAATAACGCTACTACATCCCATCCTCATTCCATCTACTATAACTGTGTTACCACCTAGTGGAGGAATACCGCTACTACATCCCATCCTCATTCCATCTACTATAACTGTGTTACCACCTAGTGGAGGAATAACGCTACTACCTCCCATCCTCATTCCATCTGCTATAACTGTGTTACCACCTAGTGGAGGAATAACGCTACTACATCCCATCCTCATTCCATCTACTATAACTGTTATCACCTAGTGGAGGAATAACGCTACTACATCCCATCCTCATTACATCTACTATAACTGTGTTACCACCTAGTCGAGAAATAACGCTACTACATCCCATCCTCATTCCATCTACTATAACTGTGTTATCACCTAGTGGAGGAATAACGCTACTACATCCCATCCTCATTACATCTACTATAACTGTGTTACCACCTAGTCGAGAAATAACGCTACTACATCCCATCCTCATTCCATTTACTATAACTGTGTTACCACCTAGTGGAGGAATACCGCTACTACATCCCATCCTCATTCCATCTGCTATAACTGTGTTACCACCTAGTGGAGAAATAACGCTACTACATCCCATCCTTATTCCATCTACTATAACTGTGTTACCACCTAGTGGAGAAATAACGCTACTACATCCCATCCTTATTCCATCTACTATAACTGTGTTACCACCTAGTGGAGAAATACCGCTACTACATCCCATCCTCATTCCATCTCCTATAACTGTGTTACCACCTAGTGGAGAAATAACGCTACTACATCCCATCCTCATTCCATCTACTATAACTGTGTTACCACCTAGTGGAGAAATAACGCTACTACATCCCATCCTCATTCCATCTGCTATAACTGTGTTACCACCTAGTGGAGGAATAACGCTACTACATCCCATCCTCATTCCATCTGCTATAACTGTGTTACCACCTAGTGGAGGAGTAACGCTGCTACATCCTATCCTCATTCCATCTGCTATAACTGTGTTACCACCTAGTGGAGGAATAACGCTACTACATCCCATCCTCATTCCATCTACTATAACTGTGTTACCACCTAGTGGAGGATTAACGCTACTACATCCCATCCTCATTCCATCTACTATAACTGTGTTACCACCTAGTGGAGGAATAACGCTACTACATCCCATCCTCATTCCATCTGCTATAACTGTGTTACCACCTAGTGGAGAAATAACGCTACTACATCCCATCCTCATTCCATCTACTATAACTGTGTTACCACCTAGTGGAGAAATAACGCTACTACATCCCATCCTCATTCCATCTGCTATAACTGTGTTACCAGCTAGTGGAGGAATAACGCTACTACATCCCATCCTCATTCCATCTACTATAACTGTGTTACCACCTAGTGGAGAAATACCGCTACTACATCCCATCCTTATTCCATCTACTATAACTGTGTTACCACCTAGTGGAGGAATAACGCTACTACATCCCATCCTCATTCCATCTACTATAACTGTGTTACCACCTAGTGGAGAAATACCGCTACTACATCCCATCCTCATTCCATCTACTATAACTGTGTTACCACCTAGTGGAGAAATAACGCTACTACATCCCATCCTCATTCCATCTACTATAACTGTGTTACCACCTAGTGGAGAATAACGCTACTACATCCCATCCTCATTCCATCTGCTATAACTGTGTTACCACCTAGTGGAGGAATAACGCTACTACATCCCATCCTCATTCCATCTACTATAACTGTGTTACCACCTAGTGGAGATACCGCTACTACATCCCATCCTCATTCCATCTACTATAACTGTGTTACCACCTAGTGGAGGAATAACGCTACTACATCCCATCCTCATTCCATCTACTATAACTGTGTTACCACCTAGTGGAGGAATACACTACTACATCCCATCCTCATTCCATCTCCTATAACTGTGTTACCACCTAGTGGAGATACACCGCTACTACATCGCATCCTCATTCCATCTACTATAACTGTGTTACCACCTAGTGGAGGAATAACGCTACTACATCCCATCCTCATTCCATCTGCTATAACTGTGTTACCACCTAGTGGAGGAATAACGCTACTACATCCCATCCTCATTCCATCTGCTATAACTGTGTTACCACCTAGTGGAGAAATAACGCTACTACATCCCATCCTCATTCCATCTACTATAACTGTGTTACCACCTAGTGGAGGAATAACGCTACTACCCACCCATCCTCATTCCATCTGCTATATCTGTGTTACCACCTAGTGGAGAAATAACGCTACTACATCCCATCCTCATTCCATCTCTATAACTGTGTTACCACCTAGTGGAGAAATAACGCTACTACACATCCCATCCTCTTCCATCTGCTATAACTGTATTACCACCTAGTGGAGAAATAACGCTACTACATCACATCCTCATTCCATCTACTATAACTTTGTTACCACCTAGTGGAGAAATAACGCTACTACATCGCATCTTCATTCCATCTGCTATAACTGTGTTACCACCTAGTGGAGAAATAACGCTACTACATCCCATCCTCATTCCATCTACTATAACTGTGTTACCACCTAGTGGAGATACTGCGCTACTACATCGCATCCTCATTCCATCTACTATAACTGTGTTACCACCTAGTGGAGGAATAACGCTACTACATCCCATCCTCATTCCATCTGCTATAACTGTGTTACCACCTAGTGGAGAATAACGCTACTACATCCCACCTCATTCCATCTACTATAACTGTGTTACCACCTAGTGGATAACGCTACTACATCCCATCCTCATTCCATCTACTATAACTGTGTTACCACCTAGTGGAGATACACCGCTACTACAGCCCATCCTCATTCCATCTGCTATAACTGTGTTACCACCTAGTGGAGAAATAACGCTACTACATCCCATCCTCATTCCATCTGCTATAACTGTGTTACCACCTAGTGGAGGAATACTGCTACTACATCCCATCCTCATTCCATCTACTATAACTGTGTTACCACCTAGTGGAGAAATAACGCTACTACATCCCATCCTCATTCCATCTACTATAACTGTGTTACCACCTAGTGGAGGAATAACGCTACTACATCCCATCCTCATTCCATCTACTATAACTGTGTTACCACCTAGTGGAGATACACCGCTACTACAGCCCATCCTCATTCCATCTGCTATAACTGTGTTACCACCTAGTGGAGGAATAACGCTACTACATTCCATCCTCATTCCATCTACTATCCTCACATGGTCTCTCCTATCATTGCTATGCAGACGACACACAATTAATCTTCTCCTTTCCCCCCTCTGATAACCAGATGGCGAATCGCATCTCTGCATGTCTGGCAGACATATCAGTGTGGATGACGGATCACCACCTCAAGCTGAACCTCGGCAAGACGGAGCTGCTCTTCCTCACGGGGAAGGACTGCCCGTTCCATGATCTCGCCATCACGGTTGACAACTCCATTGTGTCCTCCTCCCAGAGTGCTAAGAACCTTGGCGTGATCCTGGACAACACCCTGTCGTTCTCAACTAACATCAAGGCAGTGACCCGTTCTGTAGGTTCATGCTCACAACATTCGCAGAGTACGACCCTGCCTCACACAGGAAGCGGCGCAGGTCCTAATCCAGGGACTTGTCATCTCCCGTCTGGATTCCTGCAACTCGCTGTTGGCTGGGCTCCCTGCCTGTGCCATTAAACCCCTACAACTCATCCAGAACGCCGCAGCCCGTCTGGTGTTCAACCTTCCCAAGTTCTCTCACGTCACCCCGCTCCTCCGCTCTCTCCACTGGCTTCCAGTTGAAGCTCGCATCCGCTACAAGACCATGGTGCTGCCTACGGAGCTGTGAGGGGAACGGCACCTCCGTACCTTCAGGCTCTGATCAGGCCCTACACCCAATCAAGGGCACTGCGGTTCATCCACCTCTGGCCTGCTCGCCTCCCTACCCTGAGGAAGTACAGTTCCCGCTCAGCCCAGTCAAACTGTTCGCTGCTCTGGCACCCCAATGGTGGAACAAACTCCCTCACGACGCCAGGTCAGCGGAGTCAATCACCACCTTCCGGAGACACCTGAAACCCCACCTCTTTAAGGAATACCTAGGATAGGATAAAGTAATCCTTCTACACCCCCCCCCCCCCCCCCCCCCT
>NC_052323.1:35940040-35979874 GCF_016432855.1 Salvelinus namaycush | reverse complement strand
CCTAAGACCGTATCAAGACAGCCTTGTCATGGGAACTGCTCCATGACCAATCCTTCGACGATTTGAGTAAGATCAAATACCTTTTGAGATTTTTCTTTAAATACACATTTTTAGTTTCCAATACATGCATTACATTACAATAAGTTTGCAATAAGGCACTTAAGAAATACTGCAATAAGGCACTTAAGTAATACTTAAGTAGTACTGCAATAAGGCACTTAAGTAATACTTAAGTAATACTGCAATAAGGCACTTAAGTAATACTTAAGTAATACTGCAATAAGGCACTTAATTAAGTAATTATGCAAAACAATGTGGCAAGGAAATGACAAAAGTAACATTGAAAAATAGTCATCAATATATAAAAACCCAGAATCCCAAAGATAACGTTCATAAATCTAGTGTTGTGTCGTGAGATTTCTTCGTGACATCCCAGTACGCGTGTTTCCTTCAGCACTTCAGGTCTCGTCAATGTTAAACCTCAGAGCTTCACATTCCAGATGCTGGATTGAAATATCAAACATTACCCTTCAAATAATCAAAGCGGTATCACTGGGGACGACACTGTCCCCTCTAGATTATAAACCAGTCATCAGATTAACAACACTGTCCCCTCTAGATTATAAACCAGTCATCAGATTAACAACACTGTCCCCTCTAGATCATAAACCAGTCATCAGATTAACAACACGTCTCCTTAGATTATAAACAGTATCAGATTCACAACACTGTCCCCTCTAGATTAAACCAGTCATCAGATTAACAACACTGTCCCCTCTAGATTATAAACCAGTCATCAGATTAACAACACTGTCCCCTCTAGATATAAAACAGTCATCAGATTAACAACACTGTCTCCTCTAGATTATAAACCAGTCATCAGATTAACAACACTGTCCCTCTAGATTTAAACCAGTCATCAGATTAACAACACTGTCCCCTCTAGATTATAAACCAGTCATCAGATTAACAACACTGTCTCCTCTAGATTATAAACCAGTCATCAGATTAACAACACTGTCTCCTCTAGATTATAAACCAGTCATCAGATTAACAACACTGTCTCCTCTAGATTATAAACCAGTCATCAGATTAACAACACTGTCCCCTCTAGATTATAAACCAGTCATCAGATTAACAACACTGTCTCCTCTAGATTATAAACCAGTCATCAGATTAACAACACTGTCCCCTAGATATAAACCGTCATCGATTAAAACACTGTCCCTTAGATTTAAACCAGTCATCAGATAACAACACTGTCCCTCTAGATTAAAACCAGTCATCAGATTAACAACACTGTCTCCTCTAGATTATAAACCAGTCATCAGATTAACAACACTGTCCCCTCTAGATTATAAACCAGTCATCAGATTAACAACACTGTCCCCTCTAGATTATAAACCAGTCATCAGATTAACAACACTGTCTCCTCTAGATCATAAACCATCATCAGATTAACAACACTGTCCCCTCTAGATCATAAACCAGTCATCAGATTAACAACACTGTCCCCTCTAGATTTAAACCAGTCATCAGATTAACAACACTGTCCCCTCTAGATCATAAACCAGTCATCAGATTAACAACACTGTCTCCTCTAGATCATAAACCAGTCATCAGATTAACAACACTGTCCCCTCTAGATCATAAACCAGTCATCAGATTAACAACACTGTCCCCTCTAGATCATAAACCAGTCATCAGATTAACAACACTGCCCCCTCTAGATTATAAACCAGTCATCAGATTAACAACACTGTCCCCTCTAGATTATAAACAGTCTCAGATAACAACACTGTCCCCTCTAGTATTAAACCAGTCATCAGATTAACAACACTGTCCCCTCTAGATCATAAACCAGTCATCAGATTACAACACTGTCCCCTCTAGATATAAAACCAGTCATCAGATTAACAACACTGTCCCTCTAGATTTATAAACAGTCATCAGATTAACAACACTGTCCCCTCTAGATCATAAACCAGTCATCAGATTAACACACTGTCCCTCTAGATCATAAACCATCATCAGATTAACAACACTGCCCCTCTAGATCATAAACCAGTCATCAGATTAACAACACTGTCCCCTTAGATATAACCAGTCATCAGATTAACAAACTGTCCCTCTAGATCATAAACCAGTCATCAGATTAACACACTGTCTCTCTAGATCATAAACCAGTCATCGATTAACAACAATGTCCCTCTAGATTATAAACCAGTCATCAGTTAACAACACTGTCTCCTCTAGATATAAACCAGTCATCAGATTAACAACACTGTCCCCTCTAGATTATAAACCAGTCATCAGATTAACAACACTGTTCCCTCTATCATAAACCAGTCATCAAATTAACAACACTGTCCCCTCAGATATAAAACCAGTCATAGATTAACAACACGTCCCCTCTAGATTATAAACCAGTCATCAGTTAACAACACTGTCCCCTCTAGATTATAAACCAGTCATCAGATTAACAACACTGTCCCTCTAGATTATAAACCAGTCATCAGATTAACAACACTGTCTCTAGATATAAACCAGTCATCAGATTAACAACACTGTCCCCTCTAGATTATAAACCAGTCATCAGATTAACAACACTGTCCCCTCTAGAACATAAACCAGTCATCAGATTAACAACACTGTCCCTTCTAGATTATAAACCAGTCATCAGATTAACAACACTGTCCCCTCTAGATCATAAACCAGTCATCAGATTAACAACACTGCCCCCTCTAGATTATAAACCAGTCATCAGATTAACAACACTGTCCCCTCTAGATTATAAACCAGTCATCAGATTAACAACACTGTCCCCTCTAGATTATAAACCAGTCATCAGATTAACAACACTGTCCCCTCTAGATCATAAACCAGTCATCAGATTAACAACACTGTCCCCTCTAGATCATAAACCAGTCATCAGATTAACAACACTGCCCCCTCTAGATCTAAACCAGTCATCAGATTAACAACACTGTCCCTCTAGATCATAAACCAGTCATCAGATTAACAACCCTGTCTCCTCTAGATTATAAACCAGTCATCAGATAACAACACTGTCCCTCTAGATCATAAACCAGTCATCAGATTAACAACACTGTCCCCTCTAGATTATAAACCAGTCATCAGATTAACAACACTGTCCCCTCTAGATCATAAACCAGTCATCAGATTAACAACACTGTCCCCTCTAGATTATAAACCAGTCATCAGATTAACAACACTGTCCCCTCTAGATTATAAACCAGTCATCAGATTAACAACACTTCCCCTCAGTAATAAACCAGTCATCAGATTAACAACACTGTCCCCTTAGATTATAAACCAGTATCAGATTCAACACACTGTCCCCTCAGATCATAAACCATCATCAGATTAACAACACTGTCCCTCTAGATATAAACCAGTCATCAGATTAACAACACTGTCCCCTCTAGATCATAAACCAGTCATCAGATAACAACACTGTCTCCTCTAGATATCAACCCCCCCCCCCCCTTAAAAGAGTTAGATGCACTATTGTAAAGTGGTTGTTCCACTGGATATCATAAGGTGAATGCACCAATTTGTAAGTCGCTCTGGATAAGAGCGTCTGCTAAATGACTTAAATGTAAATGTAAATGTACTATAACTGTGTTACCACCTAGTGGAATAATGACGCTACTACATACATATTAAATGTTTACCATATTTATATAATGGATTGCACTCAGTGGGCTGTATTATTGGCAGCCTCTGGCTCTATGACAGATATATAAAACAGGGTTTTACCATGCAGATGCTCTAGTAGACTACAGCACCTGGAAAAAGCCTGGATGCATCCTAAATTGCACCCTATTCTTTAAATAGTACACTACTGTTGGCCAATTGACCCATAGGGCTCTGATCAAAAGTAGTGCGCTATATAGGGAATAGGGTGCTATTTATGACGCAGGCAGGCTTTTCAAATCAGATGTTATTGGTCACATACACATGGTTACATACACATGGTTAGCAGATGTTAATACGAGTGTAGCGAAATGCTACAGGTAGGTGATCAAATACTTATGTCATGCAATAAAATGCAAATTAATTACTTAAAAAATCATACAATGTGATTTTCTGGATTTTTGTTTTAGATTCCGTCTCTCACAGTTGAAGTGTACCTATGATAAAAATTACAGACCTCTACATGCTTTGTAAGTAGGAAAACCTGCAAAATCGGCAGTGTATCAAATACTTGTTCTCCCCACTGTATATGCTTAGAGTGAAGACGGACACATCCGTGACGCAACAGCGTGTGTCCTTTTCCAATTCCCAAGGTGCATATTGAAATATTGGAAGGACTGTCCACATTTATTTAAGAAATAAATATTCCAAACATAGTCTGGGCCAGTTGTGGGATGCGATAGATCCCAAATTAGTATAACCACTAGCATCAAAAAACACTTTTCTACGCAATGTGGCTGACGCAACAGATTAGTTTAACGTTTAGCTTAAAATGTTGATAAACCTTTAGGCTATTTCGTCACATTATAAGCGTAGCAATGCACACATGGTCGCAGGATTTAATCGGAAATGTTCCATTAGCGTGAAAAAACCTTATCAAATGTGACCACAACTGTGATTACGCGTGTAATGCTTATATTATAAATGTGCATTTTTATGGTTAAAATTATCTTCCCCAAAACCCATTGTAAAGCGGATTAATGTGCCTCATTTTAATAATAGAGTCACCCATCATACTATTCTTGATTTAATCTAGTCTTTACATTTACTAAGCAATTTATGTGTGAAATTTGTTTGTATTTAGAATGGACCATTATCATGCACCTGTCTCGGAACAGGGTCAGAGGGAAAAAATACATGTCATCTATGCACTTAAATAGCGGATGGAGGACGCTTTTCATGTGGTTCATTTTCCTGCCAGCCAGGTAGGCTATACTCCCGTTGTAAAGATATGCAATGTATTTGCTTAACCCTTGTGTTGTTATATATATTTTTTAAACAATACAGCCATAACAATTTACTTAAAAATAATTAATAATTACATGTTGACTTATATCAATTACAAGCAATTTAGACAGCATACATGGTTAATATTTGCCATTTACCTCTGCTAGATTACATTGATCAATTCAAAGCGCTATTTGTAAAAAAGTTATTTTTGTAAACAAAAATAAATTAAAGTCAAGACATGGATGGAATAAATCATGTTTATCTTGGACAAACATAAATGAAACAAGGTTTTCATCACAATGGATGTTCATTGCTTTGAGCTGAACAAGTTGGAAGATGTCATGCCCTGACCTTAGAGAGCTTTTTATGTCTCTATTTCGGTTTGGTCAGGGTGTGATTTGGGTGGGCATTCTATGTTAATTTTTCTATGTTTTGTATTTCTTTGTTTTGGCAGGGTATGGTTCTCAATCAGGGACAGCTGTCTATCGTTGTCTCTGATTGGGAACCATACTTAGGTAGCCTTTTCCCACCTGTGTTTTGTGGGTAGTTATTTTCTGTTTTGTGCTTCTGCACCTGACAGAACTGTTCGTTGTCGTTTTGCTCTTTGTTGTTTTGTTCTAGTGTTCAGTTTTTAATAAACATCATGAACACGTGCTGCGCTTTGGTCCACTCCCTCTTCTTCAGACGAGCGTTACAGAAGGACACATTTTACATATATTATTTTATGGAAATGTAAATAGAACCCGTTGAACATAAATTAAGGCCTGTCTACACACCATTTTATTCTCTTAAAACTGCATGGTTGGTTAAGGGCTTGTCCAAGCGCACCGCCCGGCATGGTTGGTTAAGGGCTTGTCCCAGCGCACCGCCCGGCATGGTTGGTTAAGGGCTTGTCCCAGCGCACCGCCCGGCATGGTTGGTTAAGGGCTTGTCCCAGCGCACCGCCCGGCATGGTTGGTTAAGGGCTTGTCCCAGCGCACCGCCCGGCATGGTTGGTTAAGGGCTTGTCCCAGCGCACCGCCCGGCATGGTTGGTTAAGGGCTTGTCCCAGCGCACCGCCCGGCATGGTTGGTTAAGGGCTTGTCCCAGCGCACCGCCCGGCATGGTTGGTTAAGGGCTTGTCCCAGCGCACCGCCCGGCATGGTTGGTTGAGGGCTTGACCCAGCGCACCGCCCGGCATGGTTGGTTAAGGGCTTGTCCCAGCACACCGCCCGGCATGGTTGGTTAAGGGCTTGTCCCAGCGCACCGCCCGGCATGGTTGGTTAAGGGCTTGTCCCAGCGCATTGCCCGGCATGGTTGGTTAAGGGCTTGTCCCAGCGCACCGCCCGGCATGGTTGGTTAAGGGCTTGTCCCAGCGCACCGCCCGGCATGGTTGGTTAAGGGCTTGTCCCAGCGCACCGCCCGGCATGGTTGGTTAAGGGCTTGTCCCAGCGCACCGCCCGGCATGGTTGGTTAAGGGCTTGTCCCAGCGCACCGCCCGGCATGGTTGGTTAAGGGCTTGTCCCAGCGCACCGCCCGGCATGGTTGGTTAAGGGCTTGTCCCAGCGCCGGCATGGTTGGTTAAGGGCTTGTCCCAGCGCACCGCCCGGCATGGTTGGTTAAGGGCTTGAAAGTAAGCATTTCACTGTTGTATTCTGAGCATGTGACAAATAACATTTGATTTGATTTGATAATTGTATTGATCTTAACTGAGTGGTAAGTAATGACAGACAATCTATCTCCCCTCAGATCAATGTGTGATTCATTTACCTTATAGTGCACTTCTTTTGAACAATAGGGACTCACACCCAGTTGTACGGTGCCATTTGAGACTCAGCTCTGGTGATTATTTGTGTTTCAGGATGTCCCAGCGCACCGCCCGGTATGTTGGTGTTTCAGGATGTCCCAGCACACCGCCCGGTATGTTGGTGTTTCAGGATGTCCCAGCGCACCGCCCGGTATGTTGGTGTTTCAGGTTGTCCCAGCGCACCGCCCGGTATGTTGGTGTTTCAGGATGTCCCAGCGCACCGCCCGGTATGTTGGTGTTTCAGGTTGTCCCAGCGCACCGCCCGGTATGTTGGTGTTTCAGGATGTCCCAGCGCACCGCCCGGCATGTTGGTGTTTCAGGATGTCCCAGCGCACCGCCCGGCATGTTGGTGTTTCAGGATGTCCCAGCGCACCGCCCGGCATGTTGGTGTTTCAGGATGTCCCAGCACACCGCCCGGCATGCTGGTGTTTCAGGATGTTCCAGCGGACCGCCCGGTATGTTGGTGTTTCAGGATGTCCCAGCGCACCGCCCGGTATGTTGGTGTTTCAGGATGTTCCAGCGCACCGCCCGGTATGTTGGTGTTTCAGGATGTCCCAGCACACCGCCCGGTATGTTGGTGTTTCAGGATGTCCCAGCACACCGCCCGGCATGTTGGTGTTTCAGGATGTCCCAGTGCACTGCCCGGCATGTTGGTGTTTCAGGATGTCCCAGCACACCGCCCGGTATGTTGGTGTTTCAGGATGTCCCAGCACACCGCCCGGTATGTTGGTGTTTCAGGTTGTCCCAGCGCACCGCCCGGTATGTTGGTGTTTCAGGATGTCCCAGCGCACCGCCCGGTATGTTGGTGTTTCAGGATGTCCCAGCGCACCGCCCAGTATGTTGGTGTTTCAGGATGTTCCAGCGCACCGCCCGGTATGTTGGTGTTTCAGGATGTCCCAGCGCACCGCCCGGCATGTTGGTGTTTCAGGATGTCCCAGCGCACCGCCCGGTATGTTGGTGTTTCAGGATGTTCCAGCGCACCGCCCGGTATGTTGGTGTTTCAGGATGTCCCAGCGCACCGCCCGGTATGTTGGTGTTTCAGGATGTCCCAGCGCACCGCCCGGTATGTTGGTGTTTCAGGATGTCCCAGCGCACCGCCCGGTATGTTGGTGTTTCAGGATGTCCCAGCGCACCGCCCGGTATGTTGGTGTTTCAGGATGTCCCAGCGCACCGCCCGGTATGTTGGTGTTTCAGGATGTCCCAGCGCACTGCCCGGTATGTTGGTGTTTCAGGATGTCCCAGCGCACCGCCCGGCATGTTGGTGTTTCAGGATGTCCCAGCGCACCGCCCGGTATGTTGGTGTTTCAGGATGTTCCAGCGCACCGCCCGGTATGTTGGTGTTTCAGGATGTCCCAGCGCACCGCCCGGTATGTTGGTGTTTCAGGATGTCCCAGCGCACCGCCCGGTATGTTGGTGTTTCAGGATGTCCCAGCGCACCGCCCGGTATGTTGGTGTTTCAGGATGTCCCAGCGCACCGCCCGGTATGTTGGTGTTTCAGGATGTCCCAGCGCACCGCCCGGTATGTTGGTGTTTCAGGATGTCCCAGCGGACCGCCCGGTATGTTGGTGTTTCAAGATGTCCCAGCACACCGCCCGGTATGTTGGTGTTTCAGGATGTCCCAGCGCACCGCCCGGTATGCTGGTGTTTCAGGATGTCCCAGCGCACCGCCCGGTATGTTGGTGTTTCAGGATGTCCCAGCACCCCGCCCGGTATGTTGGTGTTTCAGGATGTCCCAGCGCACCGCCCGGTATGTTGGTGTTTCAGGATGTTCCAGCGCACCGCCCGGTATGTTGGTGTTTCAGGATGTCCCAGCGCACCGCCCGGCATGTTGGTGTTTCAGGATTTTTATTTATTTATTTATTTTTATTGCACTTTTATTTAACCAGGTAGGCTAGTTGAGAACAAGTTCTCATTTGCAACTGCGACCTGCCCAAGATAAAGCATAGCAATTCGACACATACAACAACACAGAGTTACACATGGAATAAACAAAACATACAGTCAATAATACAGTAGAAAAAAATAAAACAAAAAAGTATATATACAGTGAGTGCAAATGAGGTGACCAACCATTTGTAAGTTGAGATACTGGGGTGCAAAGGAGCAAGATAAATAAATAAATAAATAAATACAGGATGGGGATGAGGTAGATAGATGGGCTGTTTACAGATGGGCTATGTACAGGTGCAGTGATCTGTGAGCTGCTCTGACATCTGGTGCTTAAAGCTAGTGAGGGAGATATGAGTCTCCTGCAGCAGAGAACTGGAAGGAAAGGCGACCAAAGGAGGAATTGGCTTTGGGGGTGACCAGTGACATATACCTGCTGGAGCGCGTGCTACGAGTGGGTGCTGCTATGGTGACCAGTGAGCTGAGATAAGGCGGGGCTTTACCTAGCAGAGACTTGTAGATAACCTCTAGCCAGTGGGTTTGGCGACGACTATGAAGCGAGGGCCAACCAACGAGAGCATACATGTCGCAGTGGTGGGTAGTGTATGGGGCTTTGGTGACAAAACGGATGGCACTGTGATAGACTGCATCCAGTTTGTTGAGTAGAGTGTTGAAGGCTATTTTATAGATGACATCGCCAAAGTCGAGGATCGGTAGGATGGTCAGTTTTACGAGGGTATGTTTGGCAGCATGAGTGAAGGATGCTTTGTTGCGATATAGGAAGCCGATTCTAGATTTAATTTTGGATTGGAGATGCTTAATGTGAGTCTGGAAGGAGAGTTTACAGTCTAACCAGACATCTAGGTATTTGTAGTTGTCCACGTATTCTAAGTCAGAGCCGTCCAGAGTAGTGATGCTGGACGGGCGGGCAGGTGCGAGCAGTGATCGATTGAATAGCATGCGTTTAGTTTTACTTGCATTTAAGAGCATTTGGAGGCCATGGAAGGAGAGTTGTATGACATTGAAGCTCGTCTGGAGGTTACCTGTTGAGGATAGAGGGCGCTATTTTCACTTTGGGGAAAAATCGTGCCCAATTTAAATGGCCTCGTACTCTATTCTTGCTCGTACAATATGCATATTATTATTACTATTGGATAGAAAACACTCTCAAGTTTCTAAAACCGTTTGAATTATATCTGTGAGTAAAACAGAACTCATTTTGCAGCAAACTTCCTGTCAGAAAGTGAAAAATCTGAAATCGAGGCTCTGTTCCAGGGCATCCCTATCAATTTGCTTGAAATTTATGACTATACATGCACTTCATACGCCTTCCACTAGATGTCAATAGGCAGTGAGAGGTGAAATGGGGAGTCTAGCTATATCTATGGTCAAAAGAGAGGTCTTGGAATGACATGACCCCAATTTCCTTTGTTCAGGAAGACGCGGGAAGGACATCAGCGTTGGCTTCTGAAAAGCTTTCCTTATAGACGGCTAATATCTCCGGCTTTGATTTTATTTGATAAATGTGACAATATCATCGTAAAGTATGTTTTTTCAATATAGTTTTATCAGATTATTGAAATTTTTTCGGGAGTTTTGGCGTGTTCCGTTCTCTGCGTTTGGTGACGATGGACAGCTTCGCGCCACTTGGCAAGTTTTGGTTGCTAAATCAACAGACGAAGAGGACATTCTAAATCCAAACAACGATTATTCTGGACAAAGGACCCCTTGTACAAGATTCTGATGGAAGCTCAACAAAAGTAGGACCCATTTATGATGTTATTTCGTATTTCTGTCAAATGTTTACTATTAGTTTCCGCCCAGATTTTGGGCGCTCTCTCGCTATAACGTAAGCTGTATGTCGTACTAAAGTTATTTTTAGAATTCTAACACGGCGATTGCATTAAGAACTAGTGTATCTATCATTTCCTGTACAACATGTATTTTTTAGTAAAGTTTATGAATAGTTATTTGGTCAGAATAGGTGAGTGTCAGAAATATATCCGGAGATTCTGGAAAATAGTTGCTACGTTTTCACAATGTAAAACCACGGATTTCAGCTCTAAATATGTACATTTTCGAACAAACCATATATGTATTGTGTAATATGATGTTATAGGACTGTCATCTGATGAAGTTTATGGAGGTTAGTGAAATAATTAATATATTTAGCTGGTTTTGTCGCTATCGCTACTGTTGCCTTGAATCAATGCTGTTGTGTGGTTGGCTATTGTAGTAAGCTGATATAATGCTATATTGTGTTTTCGCTGTAAAACACTTAAAAAATCTGAAATATTGGCTGGATTCACAAGATGTTTGTCTTTCATTTGCTGTACACCATGTATTTTTCATAAATGTTTTATGATGAGTATTTAGGTATTTCACGTTGGTCTCTATAATTACTCTGGCTGCTTCGGTGCTATTTGTGATGGTAGCTGTGATGGTAGCTGCAATGTAAAACTATGATTTATACCTCAAATATGCACATTTTTCGAACAAAACATAGATTTATTGTATAACATGTTATAAGACTGTCATCTGATGAAGTTGTTTCTTGGTTAGTTTGGTTGGTTCTTGGTTAGTTAGGTTGGTTTTGTGCAAGCTACCTGTGCTGTGAAAGAAATGTCTGTGCTTTTTTGTATTTGGTGGTGAGCTAACATAAATATACGTGGTGTTTTCGCTGTAAAACATTAAAAAAATTGGACATGTTGACTGGATTCACAAGATGTTTATCTTTCATTTGCTGTATTGGACTTGTTAATGTGTGAAAGTTAAATATTTCTCAAAAATATTTTGCCTTTTCAGTGGAATGTGGGAGGAGTTCCGCTAGCGGAACCCCGGGGCTAGACAGGTTAACACAGTGTCCAAAGAAGGGCCAGAAGTATACAGAATGGTGTCGTCTGCGTAGAGGTGGATCAGAGAATCAGCAGCAGCAAGAGCAACATCATTGATGTATACAGAGAAGCGAGTCGGCCCGAGGATGTCCCAGCGTACCGCCCGGCATGTTGGTGTTTCAGGATGTTCCAGCGCACCGCCCAGTATGTTTGTTTTTCTGGGTCCCAGCTGAGTATGTTGGTGTTTCAGGGTGTCCCAGTGCACCGCCCAGTATGTTTGTGTTTCTGGGTGTCCCAGCTGAGTATGTTTGTGTTTCAGGGTGTCCCAGTGCACCGCCCAGTATGTTTGTGTTTCAGGGTGTCCCAGTGCACCGCCCAGTATGTTTGTGTTTCAGGGTGTCCCAGTGCACCGCCCAGTATGTTTGTGTTTCTGGGTGTCCCAGCTGAGTATGTTGGTGTTTCAGGGTGTCCCAGTGCACCGCTCTGCATTTTGGTGTTTCAAGACCATAACAAAGCTAATTGGACAGCTGTTGGGCCAATACCCAGACCCCCTCTCTGTTTCCTGTTCACCCAAGTCTACATGAAGCGCGTGTGTGTGTGAAACTGTGATTGTGTCTCTGTGCTCTCATCAGTTGGTAATTAGAATCGTTTAGCCCAGAAGGACCATTTGATGTGATTATTCTAGCTGTGTCACGGTCGATAGGAAGCCCGCTGCTTTCAACCATTAGTCAGCACGGTCTGTTTTGTCCTAATGTTTCAGAGAGATGCATGTGTAGAGATCTTTGATATTAATGAATGACAAAACATACAGCTGAGTAATTCAGTGAATGAATGAATGACAAAACATACAGCTGAGTAATTCAGTGAATGAATGAATGACGGAGCAAACCAACAAATAAAATGCATGAAAGACACTTTGTCATCACAGTGATGTTGCTAGCTTGGTTTTGATAAGAGACTTTGTCATCACAGTGATGTTGCTAGCTTGGTTTTGATAAGACACTTTGTCATCACAGTGATGTTGCTAGCTTGGTTTTGATAAGACACTTTGTCATCACAGTGATGTTGCTAGCTTGGTTTTGATAAGACACTTTGTTATCAAGGTGATGTTGCTAGCTTGGTTTTGATAAGACACTTTGTTATCAAGGTGATGTTGCTAGCTTGGTTTTGATGAGAGTCTTTGTCATCACAGTGATGTTGCTATCTTGGATTGGATAAGAGTCTTTGTTATCACAGTGATGTTGCTAGCATGGTTTTGATAAGAGTCTTTGTCATCACAGCGATGTTGCTATCTTGGATTGGATAAAAGGTAACATATTATCAAGCTGTCTCAGTAGCGGTCTCTGCGGTAGCTGTCTCAGCAGCGGTCTCTGTGGTAGCTGTCTCAGCAGTGGTCTCTGCGGTAGCTGTCTCAGCAGCGGTCTCTGCGGTAGCTGTCTCCATAGCGGTCTCTGTGGTAGCTGTCTCCATAGCGGTCTCTGCGGTAGCTGTCTCCATAGCGGTCTCTGCGGTAGCTGTCTCAGCAGCGGTCTCTGCGGTAGCTGTCTCCATAGCGGTCTCTGTGGTAGCTGTCTCCATAGCGGTCTCTGCGGTAGCTGTCTCCATAGCGGTCTCTGCGGTAGCTGTCTCAGCAGCGGTCTCTGTGGTAGCTGTCTCCATAGCGGTCTCTGCGGTAGCTGTCTCAGAAGCGGTCTCTGTGGTAGCTGTCTCCATAGTGGTCTCTGTGGTAGCTGTCTCAGCAGCGGTCTCTGTGGTAGCTGTCTCAGCAGCGGACTCTGTGGTAGCTGTCTCAGCAGCGGTCTCTGTGGTAGCTGTCTCAGCAGCGGTCTCTGTGGTAGCTGTCTCAGCAGCGGTCTCTGTGGTAGCTGTCTCAGCAGCGGTCTCTGTGGTAGCTGTCTCAGCAGCGGTCTCTGTGGTAGCTGTCTCAGCAGCGGTCTCTGTGGTAGCTGTCTCAGCAGCGGTCTCTGTGGTAGCTGTCTCAGCAGCGGACTCTGTGGTAGCTGTCTCAGCAGCGGTCTCTGTGGTAGCTGTCTCAGCAGCGGTCTCTGCGGTAGCTGTCTCAGCAGCGGTCTCTGTGGTAGCTGTCTCAGCAGCGGTCTCTGCGGTAGCTGTCTCAGCAGCGGTCTCTGTGGTAGCTGTCTCAGCAGCGGTCTCTGTGGTAGCTGTCTCCATAGCGGTCTCTGCGGTAGCTGTCTCAGCAGCGGTCTCTGCGGTAGCTGTCTCAGCAGCGGTCTCTGTGGTAGCTGTCTCAGCAGCGGTCTCTGTGGTAGCTGTCTCAGCAGCGGTCTCTGTGGTAGCTGTCTCAGCAGCGGTCTCTGTGGTAGCTGTCTCAGCAGCGGTCTCTGTGGTAGCTGTCTCAGCAGGGGTCTCTGCGGTAGCTGTCTCAGCAGCGGTCTCTGCGGTAGCTGTCTCAGCAGCGGTCTCTGTGGTAGCTGTCTCAGTAGCGGTCTCTGTGGTAGCTGTCTCAGCAGCGGTCTCTGTGGTAGCTGTCTCAGCAGCGGTCTCTGTGGTAGCTGTCTCAGCAGCGGTCTCTGTGGTAGCTGTCTCAGCAGCGGTCTCTGTGGTAGCTGTCTCAGCAGCGGTCTCTGCGGTAGCTGTCTCAGCAGCGGTCTCTGCGGCAGCTGTCTCAGCAGCGGTCTCTGTGGTAGCTGTCTCCATAGCGACTTTCTCAGATGAATTAATGTAGTTGGTTTCTCAGGGACAACAGTCGCCAGGAGCTGGCTCTGGGGTCACACTGGGGCAAATTGGATTGCTTCCACGATCACAACGCCAATGACTGACCATTTCAATCTTCCTGGTATTCAAATAATCCTACTTTCAATATAATCTGCCTTCTGGGTGGGTAGTTAGAAAGGCTTCAGGCACAGATCACCATTCATTTCCAAGGCTATGGGAGATTCACCTCTGCTTCCTCTGTTATTTGAGGATACTACCCACTCACCACCATGGAACATAGGATGATATATTGTATGTCGTGTTTGGATGTTGAATCTATTCTTCACATGTTTTATTGATTCTCTTTTTGAAAGATTCAGATCATAACCCCGTAGCTCTGTCTCCCTCTACTCCGTGGAGCCCTGAGGCCACACGTCTGTCTGCGTCTCTCTACATGTTTTCACGTTTTAGTCATGTAGCAGACGCTCTTATCCAGAGCAATTTACAATTAGTGCCTTTGTCTTAATAGCTAGGTCAGACAACCACATATCACAGGCATAAAATACATGTTTTCCTCAATAACGTAGCTGTCAGAGTCAGAGCTAGAAGTGGGGTCGGGGGGTCAAGTGCAAGTGCTGGTTAAGTGTTTTTTTTTGGGGGGGGGGGGTCAAGAGACCAGAGGTGGCAGCACGGAGTGCTCGGGTTGGGGTGTAGGGTTTGATCATAGCCTGAAGGTAGGGAGGGGCAGTTCCTCTTGCTGCTCCGTAGGTAAGTACCATGGTCTTGTAGTGGATGGGTTGGGGTGTAGGGTTTGATCATAGCCTGAAGGTAGGGAGGGGCAGTTCCTCTTGCTGCTCCGTAGGTAAACACCATGGTCTTGTAGTGGATGGGTTGGGGTGTATGGTTTGATCATAGCCTGAAGGTAGGGAGGGGCAGGTCCTGTTGCTGTTCCGTATGTAAACACCATGGTCTTGTAGTGGATGGGAGCTTCAACTGGAAGCCAGAGGAGTGTGAGGAGGAGCGGGGTGACATGAGAGAACTTGGGAAGGTTGAACACCAGGCAGGCTGCTCCCTCTCTCCTTCCATACCTCCTCATCCTTCCACTCTGTGCTGTCCTTTTTGTTTTACAGTGTTAATCATAGACAGTTGGATGAGTGTTGTCTTTCATTTTTTGACCTGCTCGCACTACATAATAATTATCAGAATGCACTGGTGGCTGGTGCCACTATAAATCGGAGGACGGGCTCTTTGTAATGGTTTCCATGCATTTGATACCATTCCATTCATTCCATTGTAGCCAATCCTATGAGCCGTCATCCCCTCACCAGTCAAAATAGAACCAGAAGAGATGAATTGCTTCCCCTCCACCAATCACATCGTCCAGTAAGGTCATACCCTGAACACTGTAACACATATAAATAAATACATCACAAAAAAACGAAAAAAAGGCTTTTCAATTTCATATGATGTTGAACTTTGGCTTTGATTATTACATGGTTAAAGTATCAATCAATATTGTTCACACACTATGTGTGTGCATGCCCTTGTTTGTGTGTGTGTGTGTGTGTGTGTATGTGTGTGTTTGCGCCACATATGTGTGTATATATGTGTGTCTGTTTTCCCCGTGTGTGTGTGTGTTTGAAGCATATACTGTATGTTGTGTGCATGTCATCCGTCTCATGTCGTGGTCCTTGTGAGGTACATCTGCAGTGTGAAAAGGCAACACGCTCTCACAGTCTCACGTCACAATTAGACGTTCATCCATGTTTCCCAAACAACACATTTTGAAGTTGTTCCAAACGTCCAATATGGAAGCAATTAGGCATTACGTTTAGACATAAACTACACATGTTTAAGGTTAGGGTTAATATTAGGCATTAACTCTGAATGGTTACAGTAAGGGTTAAGGTTAGGGACATGCTTAAAAAAATATATATATATAAAAAAAAAACATTAAATAGCTGGATTTGAAAATGCAACCTTTGTCACGTAAACATCTGTCTGGTGCCAAAGTTTGTTAAGTTGTTTAAGCCTATCCCAAAATGTAACCCTTACCTTAACCATTCGGAAGTAAATGCCTAAATCTAATGCAGAATTTTGAAGGTTAGGGTTAAGTTTAGGCATTAACTCATAAATCTTAAGGTTAGGCATTAACTCCAAACTAACTGGTGCCAGAAAAAAATAACCTCTCCCTCAAGGTCAAAAAAACTAAGGAGCTGATCGTGGACTTCAGCAGAGGGAGGACGCCCCCTATCCACATCAATGGAACCGCAGTGGAGAAGCGGAGAAAACGTTACTGGCAATCTGAAATGGTCCACCCACACAGACAGTGTGGTGAAGAAGGCGCAACACCAAATTCAGCTTGGCCCCTAAGACACTCACAAACTTTTACAGATGCACAATCCTGTGGGGCTGTATCACCACCTGGTACGGCAACTGCACCGTCTCGCAACCGCAGGGGTCTCCAGAGGGTGGTGTGGTCTGCACAACGCATCACCGGGGGCAAACTATCATGGCGCCAGAGAAAATGGCTGACGTTTTAAGTGCTCACAACCAAATGTGTTTTTTAGCTTTTTTAGCATTGTTAGTAACTTATTTTGTAACTTATTCTGTACATAATGTTGCTGCTACCGTCTGTTATGACCGAAAATAACTTCTGGACATCAGAACAGCGATTACTCACCACCAACTGGCAAAACCTTTTTTTTCCTTTAACAAGCCCGACGTGAAGAACATACTGCTTTCCCGGGAAAAGGCCCAAATCCCTGTCATTTGCGTGAAGAGAAGATGGAGAAAAAGAGGATGGAGGTCGGGCTGCCTTCTGAGAATTTGTAAGCGTTCGAATAAAACTCCACTGCCTTCCATTCTACTAGCTAACGTGCAATCATTGGAAAATAAAATCGACGACCTACGAGGAAGATTAAACCACCAACGGGACATTAACAACTGTAATATTTTATGCTTCACGGAATTTTGGCTGAACGACGACATTATCACCATACAGCTGGCTGGTTACATGCTGTATCGGCAGGACAGAACAGTGGCGTCTGGTAAGACAAGGGGTGGCGGACTATGTATATTTGTAAACAACAGATGGTGCACGATATCTAAGGAAGTCTTGAGGTTTTGCTCGCCTGAGGTAGAGTTTATCTCATGATAAACTGTAGACCACGCTATCTACCTAGAGAGTTTTCACCTGTATTTTTCATAGCTGTCTACATACCAGCACAGACCGATTCTGGCACTAAGACCGCACTGAATGAGCTGTATTCCGCCATAAGTACACAGGAAAACGCTCATCCAGAGGCGGCGCTCCTAGTGGCCGGGGACTTTAATGCAGGGAATGTAAATCTGTTTGACCAAATTTCTATCAGCATGTTAAATGTGCAACCAGAGGTAAAAAACTCTGGACCACCTTTACTCCACACACAAAAACGCGTACAAAGCTCTCCCTCGCCCTCCATTTGGCAAATCTTATCGTAATTCAACCCTGCTGATTCCTGCTTACAAGCAGAAATTAAAGCACGAAGCATCAGTGACTCGGTCAATAGGAAAGTGGTCAGATGAAGCACATGCTAAGCTACAGGACTGTTATGCTAGCACAGACTGGAATATGTTCACGGGTTTTTCCGATGGCATTGAGGAGTATACCACATCAGTCATTGGCTTCATCGATAAGTGCATCGTCCCCACACTACCGCTCAAAAGTTTGGGGTCGCTTAGAAATGTCCTTGTTTTTGAAAGAAAAGCACATTTTTTGTCCATTAAAATAACATCAAAATGATTAGAAATACAGTGTAGACATTGTTAATGTAAATGACTATTGTAGCTGGAAACTACAATTTTTTTATGGAGAATCTACATAGGCGTACAGAGGCCCTGCTGCTCTTTAATTACTTGTTCCTTTTATTTCTTATTCATATTTTTTAAACAGCATTGTTGGTTAGGGGCTTGTAAGTAAGCATTTCACTGTAAGGTCATCACCTGTTGTATTCGGCGCACGTGACTAATAAAGTTTGATTTGAAACTACTTGCCCTCCAGGAGACCTACAGCACATGATGTCACAGGAAGTTCAAAAAAGATAATCAAGGACATCAACCACCCGAGCCACTGCCTGTTCACCCCACTCTTATCCAGAAGGCGAGGTCAGTACAGGTGCATCAAAGCAGGGACCAAGAGACTGAAAAACAGCTTTTATCTCAAGGCCATTAGACTGCTAAATAGCCATCACTAGCCCGGCTGAAATGGCATTTAGATCTGTGTGTGTTGTTGTGAATTGTTAGATATTATTATTATTACTAATATTTATATATTTCTTAATTCCACTATTTTACTGTTAGATTTGTGTATTGTTGTGAATTGTTAGCTACTACCCCACTGCTGGAGCTAGGAACACAAGCATTTCACGACCCCCGCAATAACATCAGCTAAATATGTGTATACAACCAATAACATTTGATTTAAGGTTTGGGATAGGCTTAAAACATTTTTTTTTTTCAATCGTTGGATTTAAACATGCAACATTTGGCACTAAAGGCAGATATTTAACCGTGCAGTAATTGGTAGCTTGTTATTAAACTAGATTTTCAGAGTAGCTTCCCGAAACACTGAGCCCGACTTTGTAGCAGTGTCCCACCACCACCACCGACTTAACTAGTCCTCTGGGACAAGACCACTGTCTTATCTCTCTTCATATCAGCTCCTCAATACTGATTTACAGATACATAGAGGAACACCAAGACTTTGTTAACCCACTGAGGAATACCCACTGGGGCGGCAGGTAGCCTAGTGGTTAGAGCGTTGGGCCAGTTAACCGAAACGTTTCTGGATCGAATCCCTGAGCTGACAAGGTAAAAATCTGTTGTTCTGCCCCTGGACAAGGCAGTTAACCCACTGTTCCCCTGTAGGCCATCAATGTAAATAAGAATTTGTTCTGAACTGACTTGCCTAGTAAAAAAAATAAAAATGTATTAGGTCAGGGGGAGGCAATGCAAGTTATCAGGTCCCAGGCAGATTTTGCTCATCAAGCGTTAGAGGGGGTCTGAGCTCACAGGGTGGCAGGTAGCCTGGCAGTTAGAGTGTTGGTCCAGTAACCAGAAAGGTCCCTAGTTTAAATCCCCAGGCTGACAAATTGAAAAAAATCTGCCAATGTGCCCTTGAGCAAGGCACTTAACCCTAATTACTTCAGGGGGTTGCTGTTGATAATAGAGAGAGAGAGAGAGATATCTCTGTAGCGTTGCTTAAATATCAGTTGACAATTATGCTCCTCTCTGTCTTTTAGTTTTCTCTCTCTCACACAGAGAGAGAGAGGCCGGGAGCAGGAGTTGTGATGTCGTGATGGGGCCGTTTAGATGTGAGAGAGAGTAAGCAGAAGGCTAAGAGTAAAAAGTGTGTAAAAAGTCAGGACTTTTTTTCATGTCCTTAAATGTTAGTTTTAGGGATTTTTGGGGGAGTTAGGCTTAGGTTTAGGGTTAAGCGTTAGGGAAATTATGTTTTTTTAATTGTTTTACTTCTAGAACCTAAAAGGTTTATCCGGCTGTCCCAAAGACGGGTTAGCTGTTTATCAACCGAAACGATGAGTACGCAACTATGGGGCAAAACAGATTGGCTTAGATTGTTGACAACATGAAAGCTACATTTTTATCTCCAATTTTGAAAGAATAAATACATTTGCACAATGACAACTCTCAAATACATCGTTACAGTTGTTGGTTAGCTAGCTAGTGAATTTTTAGCAATATTAGCATTGACATGACATCTGTCAAAACACCTCAAAACAAGACATGGTATCAATAACAAGATGAAACTAGCTGAAAAGAGCCACTCCCTACATGATGGTTTCTTGTCATTCTTGCTAGCAATCTGGCCATCCAGAAACACAACAACAATCTGCCTTCTGCCCCTTGACCTTGTCAGCCAACCCATCTATAGGAGAACCCTTTGAAGTACCCTTCTTGGTTCCAGGTAGAACCCTTTTGGTTCCAGGTAGAACCCTTTTGGTTCCCAGGTAGAACCATATTGGTTCTAGGTAGAACCCTGTTGGTTCTAGGTAGAACCCTTTTGGTACCAGGTAGAACCCCTTTCCACAGCGAGTTCTACATGGAACCCAAAAGTATTGTTTTTAAACCTGAAACCCCCAAAAAGGGTTCTACCTGGAAACAAAAATCGTTCTCCTATGGGGTCAACCGAAAACCCCTTTTGGAACCCTTTTTTTTTCTTCTAAGAGTCTGTATCCTATCTTCAATTAGTGATATTAGAAGGTGTTTAGTGTAGAAACTAACGGGTGTTAGTGCAGATCTCCTCTACTGTTATTACTATCTCTCTTCCTGTATGCAGCACATGCACTCACAGCTTTGTCGATTCCCTCAAAATTGTATTTGCGAAAAAACTAAACTATGCTGGCAGTGATAGTTCCTGCTCTCCTAAACACATGGTCTGGGGTTGCTAGGCAACACGCTGTACGGTGACGTTGGATATGTGTGTGTGTGTGTGTGTGTGTGTGTGTGTGTGTGTGTGTGTGGGCGTGATGTCTTTGTGTTACGTGTGTGTGCTCTCATTGCATGGTGTGTGTGTGTTCTCTGCACGATGTGCATATGTGAGTGTGTGTGTGCTCTCTGCAGTCAGAAGCCTTTGATCCCAACACGTTAAAAGTCTCTCTTTTCTCAGCGATGCGTTCCCCAAGGTAGGTTTGGTACCTCATCGTAGCACTACACACACACACACACACACACCACACACCACACACCACACACACCATCACAGTGCTACAGACCAATACTCAAAGACAGTTGACAAATACAACAACCTAGTTAACAAATACAACAAATTAGTCAATCTGGGTTGATTCTGCTCTAAGGTGCTAAGGGCTCTTTGCCTGATCACCAGCTACAGACAACATCCAACATGGAAAGCGGCAATCCCCATTAGGGATTATGTTCACAAAATCTGATTGACCATTAGTCATGTCTTCATGTTTTTTTGTGAAAGTGTGATAGGTGGTGCAGTTATGTGTGTCTGATGGCAGTGTATTCCAGACATGGGAAGCTCTCACAGAGAAAGCAGATTGACTAATGGTGCTTTTCCTTTAGGGAACTATACAGTCACCTCTCATGGCAGACCTTGTGGATCTGCTGCCATAAGTTTGGGTTTTCTGTTCAACAAAAGTACTGAGTGGAGGGGGAGCCAGGCCATTTAGGATCTTGAGTACAAGACATGCGTCGGTGTATTGCATAAGATTTTCCCAATTCTTTCTGAGGATGTAACAGTGATGATGGCTACTGGGCTTCCTATAAAGCACTTTGAGAGCCTGTTTGCAGACAGACTTAATGGGTTTTAATGTTGTACAGCAAGCTTGGGCCCAACTAGTCAAGCAGTATGTTAAGTGGGGGAGTATCATAGATTTGAAGTATAGTTTTGCTACCTCTGTAGTCAAACAATTTTGTATGAATCAGAAATGATCTAGGTTGAATTTGGTTATTTGAGTTACCTGCTTTTTAAAAGAGAAGTTGGAATCAAGTACGATGCCAAGGTACTTAAAATCAGATACCACCTGGAGCTTCTCCCCTGACACATAGACATCTGGCTCAGTAGCATCAGTTGCCCTCTTTGTGATGAAAATACAGACAGTTTTTTTCATATTGAGATGCAAACATGAGTCACAGAGCCACTTTGTAACCTGGACCATTACAGTAGTGAGTCACTGAGCCACTTTGTAACCTGGACCATTACAGTAGTGAGTCACTGAGCCACTTTGTAACCTGGACCATTACAGTAGTGAGTTCTTGTGCAGCTTGGTGTTTGCTCTTTGCAAAATATATCACTGTATCAACTGCAAACACTGTAACTTCAGACCCAGTACAGACAGACAGGCAGATCGTTAATGTACAGGCTGAACAGGAGGGGCCCCAGTATTGACCCTTGGGGCACGCCCACATCATAGCTAAGAGTGGGTGACAGCTCATTGCTCACTCTGACACGCTGAGTTCTGCATTCAAGATATGACTTCATCCCTCTCGAGGCATCGGGGGGGTGAAAAGTTGAACTTGGACAATTTTGTGATGAGAACCTCATGGTTAACCGTATCAAAAGCCTTCCTTAGGTCCAGAAACAAGTGCCAATGTATTTCCTGTCATTAATTAAGACTCCCTGAGTCGCACCACTCATTCAGTTGTTGGGAGGTAAAGTGCTTTATTAGGCAAGTTTAACCCTTTCCCTCTCACTGCACCGAGATTGACAGGAGACATACCCATTTAAAGCTTTCTATCTCTCTCATTCACTGCCCCAATGCATTACTTTAACCCCTTGTGTGGTGTTCGAGTCTGTGGGAAACATTTTCAATGTTTACTAAAAGAAAAAATGATACAATTAATAATTTTTTTTAACCCGAGACTCAGTGGCCTTGGCTCATTTTCTGTGAAAAACATGTAAAATAACACATTTTCATTGAGTGCACACTGTGGACCCCCCCACACATTAATATTACATATGTGGTGTTCTGGTCCACTGGACCCCCCCACACATTAATATTACATATGTGGTGTTTGGGTCCACTGGGCCCCCCTACACATTAATATTACATATGTGGTGTTCTGGTCCACTGGACCCCCCTACACATTAATATTACATATGTGGTGTTTGGGTCCACTGGGCCCCCCTACACATTAATATTACATATGTGGTGTTCTGGTCCACTGGACCCCCCTACACATTAATATTACATATGTGGTGTTCTGGTCCACTGGACCCCCCTACACATTAATATTACATATGTGGTGTTCTGGTCCACTGGACCCCCCTACACATTAATATTACATATGTGGTGTTCGGGTCCACTGGACCCCCCCACACATTAATATTACATATGTGGTGTTCTGGTCCACTGGGCCCCCCTACACATTAATATTACATATGTGGTGTTCGGGTCCACTGGACCCCCCTACACATTAATATTACATATGTGGTGTTCTGGTCCACTGGGCCGAGTGTAATAAAAGTGTGGAAAAGTGTGTGTGTAGGTGAAAACAAGTAAAAATGAAAGAAAAAGGTTTGCTGTGTGCCTTCACTCTGTCTTCCTCCTCCCTGGGCCTCCTGTTTCAACATAGCACCAATAACCTGTCTGTCTCCTTGCCTCTTTGCCTGTCTCCCGCTTTTTTCACACTCTTTCCCTTTTGTAGTGTGTGAAACTACACAATGTCTTGCGGGAACCTGCACAATGTTATTACAATACATTATTTTGATATATTGTAAAATATTATGTATTTTCCTATGCTCTACCCCTGCCAGGTGCTAATTGGGGGAGGGACGTAACACATAAATAGCTTTGCATGTGTGGCTCCTGACCACAATCAATCAGTATGGCAAAAATCATCTCTGCTCAGAGAGCCTTAGAAATAATTTTTGCAGAGAGAGAAGCTAGTCTGGAAGGAACATCTTCCACTTTGGAACATGAAGAATTTTCTGTATATGAGGATCATGTCTCTGTCATTTCAGAGTCTGACAGTGAGTTGGAGGAAGAGGATGAGATTGACACTCAACCAGTTCCAGGACCAGCCCGTCAGCAACCAGTTACTCAGCAGCCTGCAGGAGGAGAAACATGGATGTCAGAAAATTGTGAAATTTAATGGTCTTTTTGCCCAAGGAATGAGCCATCCGCATGGCTGCCAATGTGATGAGGATGCAACCAGGGCCGATGCGGATGGCGGTTACTCATGCAGGACATAAAGTCTTTTTTTCAACAGTTCATCCCAGACACCATCCAGAAATCATTCTGGACGGCACTAACTTGGAGGGAAGGTGTGTTTTTGGAGAGAGATGGAAGGAGATGGACCAAACTCATTTATATGCATACTTTGTGGTTCTTATCCTTGCTGGTGTTTTCAGATCCAATGGGGAATCCACAGAATCCCTATGTGATGCAGAAACTGAAAGATAACTTTTCCGTGCAACAATGTCTCTGGAAAACTTCCACAATATTTCCAGCCTTCGATAACCGAGACACCAGACCAGCTCAGCGGCAGAGAGACAAGCTAGCTGCTATCAGGTCAGTACAGAGAGACAAGCTAGCTGCTTTCAGGTCAGTGTAGAGAGACCAGCTAGCTGCTATCAGGTCAGTGTAGAGAGACAAGCTAGCTGCTATCAGGTCAGTGTAGAGAGACAAGCTAGCTGCTATCAGGTCAGTGTAGAGAGACAAGCTAGCTGCTATCAGGTCAGTGTAGAGAGACAAGCTAGCTGCTATCAGGTCAGTGCAGAGAGACAAGCTAGCTGCTATCAGGTCAGTGTAGAGAGACAAGCTAGCTGCTATCAGGTCAGTGCAGAGAGACCAGCTAGCTGCTATCAGGTCAGTGTAGAGAGACAAGCTAGCTGCTATCAGGTCAGTACAGAGAGACAAGCTAGCTGCAATCAGGTCAGTGCAGAGAGACAAGCTAGCTGCAATCAGGTCAGTGCAGAGAGACAAGCTAGCTGCAATCAGGTCAGTGCAGAGAGACAAGCTAGCTGCAATCAGGTCAGTGTAGAGAGACAAGCTAGCTGCAATCAGGTCAGTGCAGAGAGACAAGCTAGCTGCAATCAGGTCAGTGCAGAGAGACAAGCTAGCTGCAATCAGGTCAGTGTAGAGAGACAAGCTAGCTGCTATCAGGTCAGTGCAGAGAGACAAGCTAGCTGCAAGCAGGTCAGTGCAGAGAGACAAGCTAGCTGCTATCAGGTCAGTGCAGAGAGACAAGCTAGCTGCTATCAGGTCAGTACAGAGAGACAAGCTAGCTGCTATCAGGTCAGTGCAGAGAGACAAGCTAGCTGCAATCAGGTCAGTGTAGAGAGACAAGCTAGCTGCAGTCAGGTCAGTGCAGAGAGACAAGCTAGCTGCAATCAGGTCAGTGCAGAGAGACAAGCTAGCTGCTATCAGGTCAGTGCAGAGAGACAAGCTAGCTGCAATCAGGTCAGTGCAGAGAGACAAGCTAGCTGCAATCAGGTCAGTGCAGAGAGACAAGCTAGCTGCAATCAGGTCAGTGCAGAGAGACAAGCTAGCTGCTATCAGGTCAGTGCAGAGAGACAAGCTAGCTGCAATCAGGTCAGTGCAGAGAGACAAGCTAGCTGCAATCAGGTCAGTGCAGAGAGACAAGCTAGCTGCTATCAGGTCAGTGTAGAGAGACAAGCTAGCTGCCATCAGGTCAGTGTGGGACAAGTGGGTGGACCGCCTTCCCCTGTTGAACAACGCTGGACCCAACATTACTGTTGATGAGCAGCTTATACCATTTAGGGGACGCTGCCCCTTCAGGCAGTACATACCGTCTGAATCTGCAAAATATGGAATCAAGATCTGGGCTACCTGTGATGCTGCTTCATCATATGCGTGGAACTTGCAAGTGAATATGTGGACGCCAGATGGAGGAGCCCCTGAGAAGTACCAAGGGATGTGGGTTGTCCTGGACGTGACACAGGGTCTCCGTGGCCACAACATCATATGCCATAACTTTTTTTACTTCGCACCTGCTGGGACAGGAGCTCCTCAACAGGAAGCTGGCGATGGTAGGAACAGTACAAAAAAACAAGCCCGAGCTCCCACCTCAGCTGTTGAATACATGTCTCAGGCCTATCAACTCCTCTAAGTTTGTGTTCACGGCCGACACATCCCTAGTGTCCTACGTGCCAAAGAAAGGCAAACATGTGGTACTCATGAGTACGCTGCATAGGGATGAGAGAATCTGTGGACAGGATCATCAAAAAACTGAAATCATAATGGATTACAATGCCACAAATGGAGGGGTGGACAATTTAGACAAGCTGGTGACTGGCTACAGCTGCAAAAGACGAACCCTACGCTGGCCATTTGTGATATTCTTCAACATCTTTTGTCATCTCGTTGTACAACGCGTTTGTCATCTGGATGGCGTTGAACCCAGATTGGAACAGAGGGAAGCTCCAGAGCAGACGGCTCTTTCTCGAGGAGCTGGGCAAGGCATTGGTAAAACCTAAAATCCAGAGAAGGCAACATATCCTCAGTTTCGCAGCCGTCGTGAGGAGGATTCAGGAGGAGGATGCTGGTGACCCATCCGCCCCGACCCACAGAACCAACAACTCCAATACAGGAAGTAAGTGTGAGTGATGTTGTTGCATGTGTGTGTGTCTGACTCTCCAAACCTTGACCTGCTGTAACTATATATGTGATTGAGATGTTATTAAAATTCCTGAACTAAGTGTTTTCATTATTCTATATTGCAGCCGGTAGCAACAAGAAGAAGCGCTGCGATGTGTGTGGACCCAAGAAGGACAGGAAGACACAGAATACATGCATTAAGTGCAAGAAATACATTTGCAACACACACACACAGTAAAACTCTGTCCTTCATGTATTGTGTAGACCGGCCTTCATTTGTGCTCAATGGGACTCATTTATCATTTCCATAGAATACTGTATGTAAAATTGTCCTTCCAATTTGTTCAGTTCAAATCAGTAAACATCAATAGTAATGAAAACCTTGTTTCATTTATATTTCTCCGCATGTCTTGATTATAATATATATATATATATATATTTTTTAAACTAATAGTGTTTTTGTTGATAAATGTGATCAGAGGTAAATGGCAAATATTAACCATATATGCTGTCTATATTAACCATGTATGCTGTCTATATTAACCATGTATACTGTCTATATTAACCATGTATGCTGTCTATATTAACCATGTATACTGTCTATATTAACCATGTATACTGTCTATATTAACCATGTATGCTGTCTATATTAACCATGTATACTGTCTATATTAACCATGTATACTGTCTATATTAACCATGTATGCTGTCTATATTAACCATGCTGTCTATATTAACCATGTATGCTGTCTATATTAACCATGTATGCTGTCTATATTAACCATGTATGCTGTCTATATTAACCATGTATACTGTCTATATTAACCATGTATACTGTCTATATTAACCATGTATGCTGTCTATATTAACCATGTATGCTGTCTATATTAACCATGTATACTGTCTATATTAACCATGTATGCTGTCTATATTAACCATGTATACTGTCTATATTAACCATGTATGCTGTCTATATTAACCATGTATACTGTCTATATTAACCATGTATGCTGTCTATATTAACCATGCTGTCTATATTAACCATGTATGCTGTCTATATTAACCATGTATGCTGTCTATATTAACCATGTATGCTGTCTATATTAACCATGTATACTGTCTATATTAACCATGTATCCTGTCTATATTAACCATGTATACTGTCTATATTAACCATGTATACTGTCTATATTAACCATGTATGCTGTCTATATTAACCATGTATACTGTCTATATTAACCATGTATACTGTCTATATTAACCATGTATGCTGTCTATATTAACCATGCTGTCTATATTAACCATGTATGCTGTCTATATTAACCACGTATGCTGTCTATATTAACCATGTATGCTGTCTATATTAACCATGTATACTGTCTATATTAACCATGTATACTGTCTATATTAACCATGTATGCTGTCTATATTAACCATGTATACTGTCTATATTAACCATGTATGCTGTCTATATTAACCATGTATACTGTCTATATTAACCATGCTGTCTATATTAACCATGTATACTGTCTATATTAACCATGTATACTGTCTATATTAACCATGTATACTGTCTATATTAACCATGTATGCTGTCTATATTAACCATGTATGCTGTCTATATTAACCATGTATGCTGTCTATATTAACCATGTATACTGTCTATATTAACCATGTATGCTGTCTATATTAACCATGTATACTGTCTATATTAACCATGTATGCTGTCTATAATAAACATGTATACTGTCTATATTAACCATGTATGCTGTCTATATTAACCATGCTGTCTATATTAACCATGTATGCTGTCTATATTAACCATGTATGCTGTCTATATTAACCATGTATGCTGTCTATATTAACCATACTGTCTATATTAACCATGTATAGTGTCTATATTAACCATGCTGTCTATATTAACCATGTATACTGTCTATATTAACCATGTATGCTGTCTATATTAACCATGTATACTGTCTATATTAACCATGTATACTGTCTATATTAACCATGCTGTCTATATTAACCATGTATGCTGTCTATATTAACCATGTATGCTGTCTATATTAACCATGTATGCTGTCTATATTAACCATGTATACTGTCTATATTAACCATGTATACTGTCTATATTAACCATGTATGCTGTCTATATTAACCATGTATGCTGTCTATATTAACCATGTATACTGTCTATATTAACCATGTATGCTGTCTATATTAACCATGTATACTGTCTATATTAACCATGTATGCTGTCTATATTAACCATGTATACTGTCTATATTAACCATGTATGCTGTCTATATTAACCATGCTGTCTATATTAACCATGTATGCTGTCTATATTAACCATGTATGCTGTCTATATTAACCATGTATGCTGTCTATATTAACCATGTATACTGTCTATATTAACCATGTATGCTGTCTATATTAACCATGTATACTGTCTATATTAACCATGTATACTGTCTATATTAACCATGTATGCTGTCTATATTAACCATGTATACTGTCTATATTAACCATGTATACTGTCTATATTAACCATGTATGCTGTCTATATTAACCATGCTGTCTATATTAACCATGTATGCTGTCTATATTAACCATGTATGCTGTCTATATTAACCATGTATGCTGTCTATATTAACCATGTATACTGTCTATATTAACCATGTATACTGTCTATATTAACCATGTATGCTGTCTATATTAACCATGTATACTGTCTATATTAACCATGTATGCTGTCTATATTAACCATGTATACTGTCTATATTAACCATGCTGTCTATATTAACCATGTATACTGTCTATATTAACCATGTATACTGTCTATATTAACCATGTATGCTGTCTATATTAACCATGTATGCTGTCTATATTAACCATGTATGCTGTCTATATTAACCATGTATACTGTCTATATTAACCATGTATGCTGTCTATATTAACCATGTATACTGTCTATATTAACCATGTATGCTGTCTATAATAAACATGTATACTGTCTATATTAACCATGTATGCTGTCTATATTAACCATGCTGTCTATATTAACCATGTATGCTGTCTATATTAACCATGTATGCTGTCTATATTAACCATACTGTCTATATTAACCATGTATAGTGTCTATATTAACCATGCTGTCTATATTAACCATGTATACTGTCTATATTAACCATGTATGCTGTCTATATTAACCATGTATGCTGTCTATATTAACCATGTATGCTGTCTATATTAACCATACTGTCTATATTAACCATGTATGCTGTCTATATTAACCATACTGTCTATATTAACCATGTATGCTGTCTATATTAACCATGTATGCTGTCTATATTAACCATGCTGTCTATATTAACCATGCTGTCTATATTAACCATGTATGCTGTCTATATTAACCATGTATGCTGTCTATATTAACCATGTATGCTGTCTATATTAACCATGTATGCTGTCTATATTAACCATACTGTCTATATTAACCATGTATGCTGTCTATATTAACCATGTATGCTGTCTATATTAACCATACTGTCTATATTAACCATGCTGTCTATATTAACCATGTATAGTGTCTATATTAACCATACTGTCTATATTAACCATGTATGCTGTCTATATTAACCATGTATGCTGTCTATATTAACCATACTGTCTATATTAACCATGCTGTCTATATTAACCATGTATACTGTCTATATTAACCATGTATGCTGTCTATATTAACCATGTATACTGTCTATATTAACCATGTATGCTGTCTATATTAACCATGTATACTGTCTATATTAACCATGTATGCTGTCTATATTAACCATGTATGCTGTCTATATTAACCATGCTGTCTATATTAACCATGCTGTCTATATTAACCATACTGTCTATATTAACCATGTATACTGTCTATATTAACCATGTATACTGTCTATATTAACCATGTATACTGTCTATATTAACCATGTATACTGTCTATATTAACCATGTATGCTGTCTATATTAACCATGTATGCTGTCTATATTAACCATGCTGTCTATATTAACCATGTATGCTGTCTATATTAACCATACTGTCTATATTAACCATGTATACTGTCTATATTAACCATGTATGCTGTCTATATTAACCATGTATGCTGTCTATATTAACCATGCTGTCTATATTAACCATGTATACTGTCTATATTAACCATGTATGCTGTCTATATTAACCATGTATGCTGTCTATATTAACCATACTGTCTATATTAACCATGCTGTCTATATTAACCATGCTGTCTATATTAACCATGTATACTGTCTATATTAACCATGTATGCTGTCTATATTAACCATGTATGCTGTCTATATTAACCATATATACTGTCTATATTAACCATGTATGCTGTCTATATTAACCATGTATACTGTCTATATTAACCATGTATGCTGTCTATATTAACCATGTATACTGTCTATATTAACCATGTATACTGTCTATATTAACCACGTATACTGTCTATATTAACCATGTATACTGTCTATATTAACCATGTATACTGTCTATATTTACCATGCTGTCTATATTAACCATGTACACTGTCTATATTAACCAAGCTGTCTATATTAACCATGCTGTCTATATTAACCATGTATACTGTCTATATTAACCATGTATGCTGTCTATATTAACCATGTATGCTGTCTATATTAACCATGTATACTGTCTATATTAACCATGCTGTCTATATTAACCATGTATGCTGTCTATATTAACCATGCTGTCTATATTAACCATGTATACTGTCTATATTAACCATGTATGCTGTCTATATTAACCATGTATGCTGTCTATATTAACCATGTATGCTGTCTATATTAACCATACTGTCTATATTAACCATGTATGCTGTCTATATTAACCATACTGTCTATATTAACCATGTATGCTGTCTATATTAACCATGTATGCTGTCTATATTAACCATGCTGTCTATATTAACCATGCTGTCTATATTAACCATGTATGCTGTCTATATTAACCATGTATGCTGTCTATATTAACCATGTATGCTGTCTATATTAACCATGTATGCTGTCTATATTAACCATACTGTCTATATTAACCATGTATGCTGTCTATATTAACCATGTATGCTGTCTATATTAACCATACTGTCTATATTAACCATGCTGTCTATATTTACCATGTATAGTGTCTATATTAACCATACTGTCTATATTAACCATGTATGCTGTCTATATTAACCATGTATGCTGTCTATATTAACCATACTGTCTATATTAACCATGCTGTCTATATTAACCATGTATACTGTCTATATTAACCATGTATGCTGTCTATATTAACCATGTATACTGTCTATATTAACCATGTATGCTGTCTATATTAACCATGTATACTGTCTATATTAACCATACTGTCTATATTAACCATGTATGCTGTCTATATTAACCATGTATACTGTCTATATTCACCATACTGTCTATATTAACCATGTATGCTGTCTATATTAACCATGTATGCTGTCTATATTAACCATGCTGTCTATATTAACCATGCTGTCTATATTAACCATACTGTCTATATTAACCATGTATACTGTCTATATTAACCATGTATACTGTCTATATTAACCATGTATACTGTCTATATTAACCATGTATACTGTCTATATTAACCATGTATGCTGTCTATATTAACCATGTATGCTGTCTATATTAACCATGCTGTCTATATTAACCATGTATGCTGTCTATATTAACCATACTGTCTATATTAACCATGTATACTGTCTATATTAACCATGTATGCTGTCTATATTAACCATGTATGCTGTCTATATTAACCATGCTGTCTATATTAACCATGTATGCTGTCTATATTAACCATGCTGTCTATATTAACCATGTATACTGTCTATATTAACCATGTATGCTGTCTATATTAACCATGTATGCTGTCTATATTAACCATACTGTCTATATTAACCATGCTGTCTATATTAACCATGCTGTCTATATTAACCATGTATACTGTCTATATTAACCATGTATGCTGTCTATATTAACCATGTATGCTGTCTATATTAACCATGTATACTGTCTATATTAACCATGTATGCTGTCTATATTAACCATGTATACTGTCTATATTAACCATGTATGCTGTCTATATTAACCATGTATACTGTCTATATTAACCATGTATACTGTCTATATTAACCACGTATACTGTCTATATTAACCATGTATACTGTCTATATTAACCATGTATACTGTCTATATTTACCATGCTGTCTATATTAACCATGTACACTGTCTATATTAACCAAGCTGTCTATATTAACCATGCTGTCTATATTAACCATGTATACTGTCTATATTAACCATGTATGCTGTCTATATTAACCATGTATGCTGTCTATATTAACCATGTATACTGTCTATATTAACCATGCTGTCTATATTAACCATGTATGCTGTCTATATTAACCATGCTGTCTATATTAACCATGTATACTGTCTATATTAACCATGTATACTGTCTATATTAACCATGCTGTCTATATTAACCATGCTGTCTATATTAACCATGTATGCTGTCTATATTAACCATGTATGCTGTCTATATTAACCATGTATGCTGTCTATATTAACCATGTATACTGTCTAAATTAACCATGTATACTGTCTAAATTAACCATGTTTACTGTCTATATTAACCATGCTGTCTATATTAACCATGTATGCTGTCTATATTAACCATGTATGCTGTCTATATTAACCATGTATACTGTCTATATTAACCATGTATACTGTCTATATTAACCATGTATACTGTCTATATTAACCATGTATGCTGTCTATATTAACCATGTATACTGTCTAAATTAACCATGTATACTGTCTAAATTAACCATGTATACTGTCTATATTAACCATGCTGTCTATATTAACCATGTATGCTGTCTATATTAACCATGTATGCTGTCTATATTAACCATACTGTCTATATTAACCATGTATGCTGTCTATATTAACCATGTATGCTGTCTATATTAACCATGTATGCTGTCTAAATTAACCATGTATGCTGTCTATATTAACCATGCTGTCTATATTAACCATGTATGCTGTCTATATTAACCATGCTGTCTATATTAACCATGTATGCTGTCTATATTAACCATGTATACTGTCTATATTAACCATGTATGCTGTCTATATTAACCATGTATGCTGTCTATATTAACCATGTATACTGTCTATATTAACCATGTATGCTGTCTATATTAACCATGTATGCTGTCTATATTAACCATGTATACTGTCTATATTAACCATGCTGTCTATATTAACCATGTATACTGTCTATATTAACCATGTATACTGTCTATATTAACCATGCTGTCTATATTAACCATGCTGTCTATATTAACCATGTATGCTGTCTAAATTAACCATGTATACTGTCTATATTAACCATGTATGCTGTCTATATTAACCATGCTGTCTATATTAACCATGTATACTGTCTATATTAACCATGCTGTCTATATTAACCATGTATGCTGTCTATATTAACCATGTATGCTGTCTAAATTAACCATGTATGCTGTCTATATTAACCATGCTGTCTATATTAACCATGTATGCTGTCTATATTAACCATGCTGTCTATATTAACCATGTATGCTGTCTATATTAACCATGTATACTGTCTATATTAACCATGTATGCTGTCTATATTAACCATGTATGCTGTCTATATTAACCATGTATACTGTCTATATTAACCATGTATGCTGTCTATATTAACCATGTATGCTGTCTATATTAACCATGTATACTGTCTATATTAACCATGCTGTCTATATTAACCATGTATGCTGTCTATATTAACCATGTATACTGTCTATATTAACCATGTATACTGTCTATATTAACCATGTATACTGTCTATATTAACCATGTATACTGTCTATATTAACCATGTATGCTGTCTATATTAACCATGTATGCTGTCTATATTAACCATGCTGTCTATATTAACCATGTATGCTGTCTATATTAACCATACTGTCTATATTAACCATGTATACTGTCTATATTAACCATGTATGCTGTCTATATTAACCATGTATGCTGTCTATATTAACCATGCTGTCTATATTAACCATGTATGCTGTCTATATTAACCATGCTGTCTATATTAACCATGTATACTGTCTATATTAACCATGTATGCTGTCTATATTAACCATGTATGCTGTCTATATTAACCATACTGTCTATATTAACCATGCTGTCTATATTAACCATGCTGTCTATATTAACCATGTATACTGTCTATATTAACCATGTATGCTGTCTATATTAACCATGTATACTGTCTATATTAACCATGTATGCTGTCTATATTAACCATGTATACTGTCTATATTAACCATGTATGCTGTCTATATTAACCATGTATACTGTCTATATTAACCATGTATACTGTCTATATTAACCACGTATACTGTCTATATTAACCATGTATACTGTCTATATTAACCATGTATACTGTCTATATTTACCATGCTGTCTATATTAACCATGTACACTGTCTATATTAACCAAGCTGTCTATATTAACCATGCTGTCTATATTAACCATGTATACTGTCTATATTAACCATGTATGCTGTCTATATTAACCATGTATGCTGTCTATATTAACCATGTATACTGTCTATATTAACCATGCTGTCTATATTAACCATGTATGCTGTCTATATTAACCATGCTGTCTATATTAACCATGTATACTGTCTATATTAACCATGTATACTGTCTATATTAACCATGCTGTCTATATTAACCATGCTGTCTATATTAACCATGTATGCTGTCTATATTAACCATGTATGCTGTCTATATTAACCATGTATGCTGTCTATATTAACCATGTATACTGTCTAAATTAACCATGTATACTGTCTAAATTAACCATGTTTACTGTCTATATTAACCATGCTGTCTATATTAACCATGTATGCTGTCTATATTAACCATGTATGCTGTCTATATTAACCATGTATACTGTCTATATTAACCATGTATACTGTCTATATTAACCATGTATACTGTCTATATTAACCATGTATGCTGTCTATATTAACCATGTATACTGTCTAAATTAACCATGTATACTGTCTAAATTAACCATGTATACTGTCTATATTAACCATGCTGTCTATATTAACCATGTATGCTGTCTATATTAACCATGTATGCTGTCTATATTAACCATACTGTCTATATTAACCATGTATGCTGTCTATATTAACCATGTATGCTGTCTATATTAACCATGTATGCTGTCTAAATTAACCATGTATGCTGTCTATATTAACCATGCTGTCTATATTAACCATGTATGCTGTCTATATTAACCATGCTGTCTATATTAACCATGTATGCTGTCTATATTAACCATGTATACTGTCTATATTAACCATGTATGCTGTCTATATTAACCATGTATGCTGTCTATATTAACCATGTATACTGTCTATATTAACCATGTATGCTGTCTATATTAACCATGTATGCTGTCTATATTAACCATGTATACTGTCTATATTAACCATGCTGTCTATATTAACCATGTATGCTGTCTAAATTAACCATGTATACTGTCTATATTAACCATGTATGCTGTCTATATTAACCATGCTGTCTATATTAACCATGTATACTGTCTATATTAACCATGCTGTCTATATTAACCATGTATGCTGTCTATATTAACCATGTATGCTGTCTAAATTAACCATGTATGCTGTCTATATTAACCATGCTGTCTATATTAACCATGTATGCTGTCTATATTAACCATGCTGTCTATATTAACCATGTATGCTGTCTATATTAACCATGTATACTGTCTATATTAACCATGTATGCTGTCTATATTAACCATGTATGCTGTCTATATTAACCATGTATACTGTCTATATTAACCATGTATGCTGTCTATATTAACCATGTATACTGTCTAAATTAACCATGTATACTGTCTATATTAACCATGTATGCTGTCTATATTAACCATGCTGTCTATATTAACCATGTATGCTGTCTATATTAACCATGTATGCTGTCTAAATTAACCATGTATGCTGTCTATATTAACCATGCTGTCTATATTAACCATGTATGCTGTCTATATTAACCATGCTGTCTATATTAACCATGTATGCTGTCTATATTAACCATGTATACTGTCTATATTAACCATGTATGCTGTCTATATTAACCATGTATGCTGTCTATATTAACCATGTATACTGTCTATATTAACCATGTATGCTGTCTATATTAACCATGTATGCTGTCTATATTAACCATGTATACTGACTATATTAACCATGCTGTCTATATTAACCATGTATACTGTCTATATTAACCATGTATACTGTCTATATTAACCATGCTGTCTATATTAACCATGCTGTCTATATTAACCATGTATGCTGTCTAAATTAACCATGTATACTGTCTATATTAACAATGTATGCTGTCTATATTAACCATGCTGTCTATATTAACCATGTATACTGTCTATATTAACCATGCTGTCTATATTAACCATGTATACTGTCTATATTAACCATGTATGCTGTCTATATTAACCATGCTGTCTATATTAACCATGTATGCTGTCTATATTAACCATGCTGTCTAAATTAACCATGTATACTGTCTATATTAACCATGTATACTGTCTATATTAACCATACTGTCTATATTAACCATGTATACTGTCTATATTAACCATGTATGCTGTCTATATTAACCATGTATGCTGTCTATATTAACCATGCTGTCTATATTAACCATGCTGTCTATATTAACCATGTATGCTGTCTATATTAACCATGCTGTCTATATTAACCATGTATGCTGTCTATATTAACCATGTATACTGTCTATATTAACCATGTATGCTGTCTATATTAACCATGTATACTGTCTATATTAACCATGCTGTCTATATTAACCATGTATGCTGTCTATATTAACCATACTGTCTATATTAACCATGTATACTGTCTATATTAACCATGCTGTCTATATTAACCATGTATACTGTCTATATTAACCATGTATGCTGTCTATATTAACCATGTATGCTGTCTATATTAACCATGTATGCTGTCTATATTAACCATGTATACTGTCTATATTAACCATGCTGTCTATATTAACCATGTATACTGTCTATATTAACCATGTATACTGTCTATATTAACCATGTATACTGTCTATATTAACCATGTATACCGTCTATATTAACCATGTATACTGTCTATATTAACCATGTATGCTGTCTATATTAACCATGTATGCTGTCTATATTAACCATGTATGCTGTCTATATTAACCATGTATGCTGTCTATATTAACCATGTATGCTGTCTATATTAACCATGTATACTGTCTATATTAACCATGTATGCTGTCTATATTAACCATACTGTCTATATTAACCATGCTGTCTATATTAACCATGTATGCTGTCTATATTAACCATGTATACTGTCTATATTAACCATGTATACTGTCTATATTAACCATGTATACTGTCTATATTAACCATGTATACTGTCTATATTAACCATGTATACTGTCTATATTAACCATGTGTACTGTCTATATTAACCATGTATACTGTCTATATTAACCATGCTGTCTATATTAACCATGTATGCTGTCTATATTAACCATGTATACTGTCTATATTAACCATGCTGTCTATATTAACCATGTATGCTGTCTAAATTAACCATGTATGCTGTTTATATTGCTTGTAATTGATATAAGTCAACATCTAAGTATGAAATATGAAGCATTTGTACATACATTGATACGGCTGTATTGTTTTAAAAACCCTATAATGTTGTGTGTCCATCTGACCCGCGAAAATTGGGTGAAAAACTAAAACATGAACACCACCACAAGGGTTAATACAACACACAGACTGTAGACTTAGACAGTTACACCCCACAAAACAAAACAAAAAACTCATTCCCGAATGTATGAAGAAAATGCCCTTTTCATACTACTAAGCAGAGCCACGCTGTCTATATTTCAAATAGGTCTGATACCGTACCACTGCTAGACTAGTCCTGGAAATATCTATAGAATGTAGATAAATGCATGTAAACAGTCTATGAAGTTTCACGCTTTTATCTCAAATTGCACGATTCAGTCTTGCACAGTATTCACAGTATGGTTCTGATAGCCACAATATATTTGGGGCTTTATGAGTGAATGCCTTGACTAATAAACATACAGTGGAATTGATACACAAAAAAATAAACTGCAGGGCTCTTCAGCTAATAGGCCTCTACTGGCATATCACCATTCACACAAATGATCTGCATAGTTACCGTACACTGCTCCAACTCACATTCCTCTCTCTCTCATTCTGTCTCTCTCTCTCTCTCTCTCTCTCTCTCTCTCTCTCTCTGTCTCTCTGTCTCTCTCTGTCTCTCTCTCTGTCTCTCTCTCTGTCTCTCTCTCTCACTCTCTCTTTTTTCTCACTATCTCCATTCCTCACTCTCTATCTCCCTCCCTCCCCACTGCCTCCCAGTACATCTCTCTCTCTCTGACTAACTCCAGAGGGTCTCTGCGAAGGCCTGATAATTATGAATGTAATACAACTTGATTCAGTTTATTCTATCAGCTCCCCTGCGGTGGCCATTAAGTTAAACATTTGTTGAAACAAACCCGACTGAAGGGCTCCTTCCCAGCTTGCTACAAGATAACAATTTAAGATACTTTGTGCGTGCCTCGGAGATGTTAGGGAATAATGTAATATACATGATCCAATCTCATGCTGCTTCTCCGTTTTATTCTGCTAACAGATCCCCGAGGAGTTTACAACCAAGGATGAACATCAGGTTCAATTACTTCCGTATCTAGAGAGCTCCATTTATATAAAATAGCATCAGGTACAACTGCCTCTGTTTCTACAGAGCTCCATTTATATAAAATAGCATCAGGTACAACTGCCTCTGTTTCTACAGAGCTCCATTTATATAAAATAGCATCAGGTACAACTGCCTCTGTTTCTACAGAGCTCCATTTATATAAAATAGCATCAGGTACAACTGCCTCTGTATCTACAGAGCTCCATTTATATAAAATAGCATCAGGTACAACTGCCTCTGTATCTACAGAGCTCCATTTATATAAAATAGCATCAGGTACAACTGCCTCTGTTTCTACAGAGCTCCATTTATATAAAATAGCATCAGGTACAACTGCCTCTGTATCTACAGAGCTCCATTTATATAAAATAGCATCAGGTACAACTGCCTCTGTTTCTACAGAGCTCCATTTATATAAAATAGCATCAGGTACAACTGCCTCTGTATCTACAGAGCTCCAATATCAAATGTGACCAACCGGCTCGATTCGGTCTTATGTTATTTTTTTTACATTGGATGAAAGTAGAGACTCAGAGCTAGAAAATGGCAGATCATACATTACAGTTGAGGAACAATGGGGAAGTAATTCTGCTTTGAAAGTTGATAAACTTTTAACCTCACCGTTGAGAA